>NC_043715.1:31359463-31395617 GCF_006229205.1 Suricata suricatta | reverse complement strand
AGTCGTCAGAAGGAATCAAGAATAAACTGTGGCTTCCATTTCTAGATAGCACTTTGGGTTTATCTGTTTAACTCCTCTTCCTCTGAAGACCTCATTATGACCAAATTTTTAAAAGGAAGGAAGGAAAGAAGTAAGGGAGAGAGGGAAGGAGGAAGAGAGGAAGGGAAGAAGGAAGAAAAGGAAGGAAGGAAGGAAGGAAGGAAGGAAGGAAGGAAGGAAGGAAGGAAGGAAAGAAGAAAGAAAGGACAGAAGGCAAGGGAAGGAAGGAAGGAAAGAAGGAAGGGGAGGAAAGAAATGAAGGAAGGGAAGGAAGAGAAGAAAGGAAGTGGATAAAGGAAGGAAAGGAAAGAAGGAAGGAAGGAAAATCACCTATCAATGTTTGAGACTAGACCACGATGGAACTAGAATCTTAGATGATTTTTTAAAGATGTGATGGAGAAGGACATGGTTGACGTAAAGAAGGAGGCAGCCCACTGCCCTGTGGGTGGGGAGGGTCCTGTCAGAAACGCAAGGGGTTCCCCAGGAGTTTCAACCCCCCCCCAACCTTGGAGTCATGCTGTTTATTAAGGTGAACCACAGAACAATTCACACTCAAGGTGCACATTCAAGGACTTTGGAAAATGGGAAATAGCCCACAGAACCATTGACTCCTGGCCTTCACATGATGTGAGCGGTGTGCGTAGCAAATAGGCGTTGCTGAGGAGACTCACAAATGAGATGAGTTGTGCCGTGAGGGGAGAGATCTGGTGCCCTAACTTACCTAGGACTGTGATTATAGTCACAGCAGAATAGCAAATGCCTCGGGCAGCAGCCAACTTCCCTGTCCTAAGTGAGCAAATGGAGCTGTTGCCTCAAAGACAGAGGTGAGTGGGACTGGGAGGGAGGGTAAAGGGGTGAAGAGCAGGTCTCAGCCCCGTAGGTGGCTTCAGACATTGCAGCTCCATGCCCACACCTGCCAACTGCTGAACTCTGGGCTGCACCCTTACCTTCTAGACGAGTTCATTTCCTGCTTCTTGCAGTCAGCTGAACTCCCAGACTGAAAAAGAAAACTGTGGAATGGACAAAGAAGTTCTTTTTCTCCATCTGTGAGTAACATGCTTAAAGAAGGATTCCAACGGGATCTCAATTTCTCATTGTGAGTAAGCAGTTTTCTCTCTGCAAGAGTATACAGTAAAATTTAACCAACATAGGCAAAGTTTCTGTGATTTAGAACATGGGGCTTATTCCGAGAACTCAAAGCAAATGTGGTTAAATATTCCCCTGTGATGTAAAACTATACCAAGAAACAGGAAAAAAATCTTTAATTTGAGTATTTCCCCTTAAGATTAGATTTTGCTTCTTTTAATGGAAAAGCCCAAAATTCAGAAAGATCATTCCCCAGGGCAAAACATAATCCTGGAAATTTGCTACTGCCATTAGGGCAACGAAAAGCAGATTTAATAGAGCAGAAAGCGGAATCTGTGAGGTAAGATATGAGCTCAGGAACTCTCCCAGAAATCAATGAAAAAGAGAAAACAAATGGAGGTAATGAGGAGAGAGAGAGAGAGAGAAACAGAGAGAGAGAGAGGGGTAAAGAAAGAGGGGGGAGGGGTGGTGAAGAAGCTAGATGCTGTGGCTCAAATATCCACATACAAGAGATTTGAAATGCTGACAACAAATGAGGGGAAAAAACTCATTCAATATTTATGAAAAATTCCTTAGAGCTGAAGGAAAACTTACACCTTTAAATCTAAAGGCAAACTATATCCTGAGGGCTGTTCAACTGGCTTTGTAAATAAAGTTTTATTTGAACACAACCATACTCGCTCATTTGTAAATCCTCTATGGCTGTGTTTGGGCTGCAACAGCAAAACAGCATAGTTGAAGACAAACTTGTGGCCCGTAAACTGTATGGCCCTTTAAGAAAAGGTTTGCTGATCCTGTCAGCATTCTTTGAGACACAGGTGGGTAAAAAATTTGAATTACAAGGATAAGTTTTTTAAAATCCTATAAATATTTAGTTCTCGGGGTGGGGGGGAGAGAAGATCCTAAATTCCTTCCAAAAAAAGTTGGGAGGGGGCTGAGAGTAGGAAAAGAATTGCATTAGGCCGAACTTCTTAGCAAATTCTAATAAATTTTTTAATGTTTTATTTATTTTTGAGATAGAGAGAGACAGAGCATGAGCAGGGGAGGGGCAGAGAGAGGGAGACACAGAATTGGAAGCAGGCTCCAGGCTCTGAGCTGTCAGCACAGAGCCCGATGCAGGGCTCGAACCCACGAATGTGAGATCATGACCTGAGCCAAAGTTGGAGGCTTAGCCGACTGAGCCACCCAGGTGCCCCACTTCTTAGCAAATTCTAGAATAAAATGTTTGAAAATGGAAAGGTCTTTGGAGGACTGAGACTGGGAACAAAGAACTGTACATGCAGCCAATCGGCCGTTCTTATATTTGGAAATCTTACAAGGAAGGGCTCAGAGCACACTGCACGGCTATTACTTCCTTGAAAAAAAACTGATCAAAGACATATTCCAGGTGGCCAAAAAATGAAGCAAAACAGATAATTCAGATCGAAGGAAAAGCAGCACCAGAGAAAGACTGCCAAGCAGCGAACCAAAAAACTTAAAGTTAATTTCTCAATAATTGCAGTTAACATGATTATGAAACAATGTAAGTGTCAAAAAATAATTCTGGAAAGAGATGGCATACAATGTAAAAATATATTAATTATAATATTCTTATTCTAAAAGCCAGATGGGGCTGGAAAAGGAATTGATGGCAATACTGGTAATTACAGCTTCCAATTTTAGAAGTTACTGTGTACGGAGCACAAAAATAATGCTGATATAAATATTGTTTTTCATAACTCGTTGGACACATCTCTAATACTAATTCCTTAACATAAATTCTTAGAAGGTAAAGTGCTGCGTTTGAGTATTTTTAAATCTTTCAACACAATGAGAATTTGAGTCTCACCAGAAATATGTAAAGTATTCCTTTCTGGCTCTTGCCGACACTGGTGATTATCATTCTGCAAGTAATAATAGTGAAAATAATGTATCAGAAGTACAGAAGTTTGAAAAATTTTGTACAAAGTAGAGCAAATTGAAGGTTATTGGCTCTAATTTTATAATTCTCACTGATGCAATGCTCAACTGGGAGAGACCTCCACTCTTTATTTAGATCCTTTTTATTTTTTGTGAGAGCGTTAGGTGGCGTTTTATCGTGGCATATAACTGTCAATTTGAGGGGGATGGGAATTCCTTATTTGGAGACAACATTTATGACCAACAATTGGGGGCTTGTTAAATAACTTTCAGCGTGTTCCTAGGATAAGATTCTCTACATCCATTAAAAGTCATATTCATAAAGGATATTAGAGGAATAAGAAACTTCTCACAATATATTACCAAGTGAAAAAAATAGTTTGTTTATATGAGGGGCGCCTGGGTGGCTCAGTTGGTTAAGCCTCCGACTTCAGCTCAGGTCATGATCTCATGTTTGTGGGTTCAAGCCCTGCGTCGGGCTCTGTGCTGACGGTTCAGAGCCTGGAGCCTGCTTCAGATTCTGTCTCCCTCTCTCTCTGCCCCTCCCCTACTCATGCTCCGTCTCTCTCTGTCTCAAGAAATAAACATTAAAAAAATAGTTTATATGATATCATCTCAATTTAAGATTAATAAATGTATTTATTATATACAGATAATAAGAAGGATATACATCAGATATTTACAAGGATTCTCTGAAAGGGATGAGAATCCAGGAGATTAACTTTCTTCTTTATGCTTTTCTCTATTTTCCAAGTTTTCCATTTGAATATTTTGATACACAGGGAGATAAAAAGATACCTTTAAATTAAACTGGATGTCCAGGGTGCTTGAGTTGCTCAGTTGGTTAAACATCTGACTTCGGCTCAGGTCATGATCTTACAGTTCGTGTGAGTCCAATCCCCGCGTCGGGCTCTGTGCTGATGCTTCAGAGCCTGGAGCCTGCTTTGGATTCTGTGTCTCCCTCTGTCTGCTCTTCCCCCACTTGCACTCTGTCTCTCGCTCAGTCTCAGAAATAAATAAACATATGAAGTTTTAAAAAATAGATTAATTAAATGGAATGCTTAGTGCAATTTTTGTTTCCTTAGCAACTAGGACGATATCTCATTCACGTGGATATTTTACCAATGTTTGCTGAATGAGTGAGTGAGTGAGTGAGTGAGTAAAAGATAGTGTGCTTTACACAAAAAACAAGTGATGGTGAGGCTTTGGATTAAAGGGAATCCTCGTGCACTGTTAGTAAGGATGCAAACTGGAAAAAGTATGGAGGTTCCTCAGAGAATTAAAAACAGGATGACCCTATGGCCCAGTAATTGTACTTCTAGGTATTTACTCAAAGAAAATGAAAACACTAATTCAAAAAGATAGACGCCTTATACCTTTTCCTGTATTATTGACAACAGCCAAAGTACAGAGGCAGCCCAAGTGTCCACTGACAGACGAACGGACAAAGAAGATGTGTTATATGTGAAGAATGGAATATTACTCGGCCATAAAAAAGAATGAGACCTTGCCTTTTGCGACAAAAGATGAAACGAGAGAGTATAATGCTAAGTGAAGTCAGTCAGAGAAAGACAGACACCATATGATGTTACGCATATGTGGAATTTAAGAAACAAAACAAACAAAGAAAAAAAGAGAAAAAGAAGAACACTAGACTCTTCGTCATAGAGAACAAACCGATGGTTACCAGCGGGGAGGTTGGTGGGGGTATGGCTGAAATAGGTGATGGGGATGAAGAGCGCACTTGTCCTGATGAGCACTGAATACCATATAGAATTGTTGAATCTCTGTATCATACACATGAAACTAATAACTATCATATATTCATTATACTGGAATTTAAAAATAAACAAGTAAATAAAATTTTTAAAATGATATGTGTCTTATCCAAGCAAGATTGACTTTCTTGGGGCATCTTCTGCTGGCCCAGTTTCTCTAGGCCTGGGGTCCTGCAGTTTGGCTCCTTGCTTCCTACTTCCAGCTGCTCGGACACCTTAACCTCCACCCCTGCCACCCAACACCTGCAACTCGAAGTTCCGGGGATGCTGCCCGGGCCCCCTCTGCTCCGTCACCAGAGGGCCTCCCCGGGTCACCTGCTCCATCTGTGAGTCCTGGGCTCCAGATCTCCCTCACTGGGACCCGCCCACTCTGCTGGTTCTTTCTTCTGGGCTAGAAACCACAATTGGTCAAGCACAGGACCCCTTGGGAAGATGGTCCAGGCAAGGTTGATGCCATCTTGTTAAGACCAGCGTCATTCCCAGTGGGTTGGTTTCCTTGAAAGGAACTCTAATTTGTAAAAAAATCTCAAATTGAGTCATAGACCGAATCGGTCCTAAACGAGGGAAAACTAGTACCCACCCCATACGTAGCTGTCAATGTAATGGCTGGGTTTATTCTGACTTCTTGGTACAACTCACAAATGTTTAAATTTGCCCCTGATTCCAGGGGAGTCTGAGGGAGAAGGAACAGCTGGCCATTTTTCTCTGGTTGAATGCGACTCAGCAGGTTGGTATAACACATCTGCCCTATCAAAAATAACCTAGATTACATAACCGTAACCTCTCCCCAGAACAAATATGCATTTGAGAGGCAGTGAAACATACATAATTATAGATGTAAAACGCTAAAAATAGGCTCTGTGCCCCACACAGGCAGCCGGGAGCATGGCACTCGAGTGCAGTGCTGCCACGTACGGCAATATTAATAGGGGCTGTGGCACCATCCCAGGTGGCCAAATGAGGCGACGCAGTTGCTGCCGACATGAAAAGACAGAAGTTTAAAACGCTTGTGTGCAAAGGAGGCTGTTGCTTGTCTGAGCCTGTCAAGCTCTTCCACCTGCCCACCGTCTTCTCCCAGGGGAGAGGGAAGCAAGAAGTCATCAACCCCCAATGATTATTCCATTGCGTTGCTTTATTTTATTATTAGAACTAATCAGCATGGATAATAATGGTAATAGCAGCTTGTGCTTAAGAGCACATGCTGTATTTTCCAAAGGACTTTCACCTCTACTGTTACCAGTCTATACTGAGGACCATTTTCGGTAGCCTTGGCTAAGTAACAAACCAAAACTTGATGACTTAAAGCAACAATGACTTATGATTACTCACAATTCCAGAAGTTGGCCAGGTAGATCTCACATGTGTCTACTGGAAGGTCAGTGGGGCTGGAAGGTCTCAACCTGGGCTCACTCCCAGGTCTAGGACTGTGCAGGGGCATTGGGCTGGGCACTCTGGTGGCCCCTACGTGGCCTCTCACCTTGCAGGGAGCTAGACAAGCTTCCTGACCCAATGGCCTCAGGGCAGCATTCCAAGAAGGCCAAGGTAGAAACTTCACTTCCCCTTAAGGCCTAGCTTCCAAAGTCCATGACATTAATCCTGCTGTGTTTGCCTGGTTAAGGCCAGTCATAAGACCAAGTTCACATTCAGAGGTAGGTAAATAGATTCTGCCTCTGTAGAAGGAGCAGCAAAATGTTGTGGCCATACAGCCCACGAGGAGCAAGAAAAATCTCAAATAAACAACTTATCCTATACTTAAAGGAGTTACAAAAAGAATGACAAACAAAAACCCAAAACAGCAGAAAAAAGGAAAGAATGAAGATTGGAACAGAAATAAAGACATAGAAACCAAAACAAAGAAAGAAACAAACAATTGAACAGATCAATGAAACTAAGAACTGGTTGGTTGAAAAAATCAACAAAATTATTAAAGCCCTAGCTGGACCCACCAAGAAAAAAAAGAGAAAGAACTTGAATAAACAAAATTACAAATGAGAGGGGAGGAATACCCACCAGCAGCACAGAAATGCAAACAATTGTAAAATAGTTTTATGAAGAATTATATGCCAACAAATTGGACAACTAGAAGAAATGGAAAAATTTTTAGAAACATAAAAACTACCAAAAAGGGGGCAGAAATAAGTAGAAAATTTCAACAGACTGATAACCAGGAAGGGAATGGAATCAGTAATCAAAATAACTCCCAACAAATAAAAGTCCAGGACCAGAGGGCTTCACAGGGGAATTCTACCAAACATTTAAAGAAGAGTTAATACCTATTCCTTTCCAACTATTCCAAAAAATAGAAAAAGAAGGAAGACTTCCAAATTCATTCTATGAGGCCAGCATTACCCTGATACCAAACCAGATAAAGTCTCCACCAAAAAAGAGAACTATAGGCCAATATCTCTGATGAGCATAGATTCAAAAATCCTAAACAAAATACTAGCAAACCGAATCCAACAGTATATTAAAAGAATCATTCAGATCTCAATATAGTAAAGGCCTTATATGAAGAACCACAAGAAAAGTCATACTCAATGATGAAAAACTGAGCGCTTTTCCCCTGATGTCGGGAACAAGACTAGGATGTCCACTCTCTCCACTTTTATTCAACATGATACTGCAAGTCCTAGCCACAGCAATCACAAGGTAAAGAAATACAAGGCATCAAAATTGTTAATAAAGCTTTCATTATCTGTAGATCACATGATACCATATATAGAAAATTCCAAAGAGCCCATCAAAAAACTACTAGAATTGACAAATGAACTCAGTAAAGTCTCAGGATACAAAATCAGCATACAGAAACCTGTTGCATTTCTATACACTGATAATGAAGTGGCCAAAAGAGAAATTAAGAAAGCAATTCCATTTATAATTGGACTAGAACCCCTAAGATACCTAAAAATAAACTTAACCAAAGAGTTGAAAGACCTGTACTCTGAAAACTATAAAATGTGGATGAAAGAAATTGAAAATGACACAAAGAAATGGAAGGACATTCCATGCTCATAGATTGGAAAAACAAATATTGTGAAAATGTCTATACTACCAAAAACAATCTATACATTTAATACAATCCCTATCAAAATATGAATGGGATGTTTCACAGAGCTGTAACAAACAGTCCTAAAATTTATATGGCACCACAAAAGACCCCAAATAGCCGGGGCACACTTGAAAAAGAAAAGCAAAGTTGGAGGCATCACATTTCTGGCTTAAAGTTCTATTTCAAAGCTGTGGTGATCAAAACAGTATGATACTGGCACAAAAATAGGTACACAGATCCATGGAACAGAATAGAAAGTAAACCTCCAATTATACAGTCAGTCAATCTTTGACAAAGCAGGAAAGAGTGTCCAATGGAAAAAAGACAGTCTCTTCAACAGGAGGTGTTGGGAGAACTGAACATGCAGATGGATGAAACTTTACCACTTTTTTTATACCATACACATAAATAAATTCAAAATGGATGAAAGACCTAAATGTGAAACCATAAAAATCCTAGAAGAGAACATAGGCAGTAACTTCTTTGACATCGGCCATAGCAACTTCTTTCAAGACACGTCTCCTGGGGTAAGAAAAACAAAAGCAAAAATAAACTATTGGGACTACATCAAAATTAAAAGCTTCTGCACAAGGAAGGAAACAATCAACAAAACTAAAAGACAACCTACTAAATGGTAGAAGATATTTGCAAATGACATATCTGATAAAGGTTCACATCCAAAGTATAAAAACTGATACAAATCAACACCCAAAAAACAAATAATCCCGTTAAAAATGGGCTGAAGACTTGAACAGACATTTCCCCAAAGAAGACACACAGATGGCCAGTAAACACAAGAAAAGATGCGCATCACTGTTCATCAGGAAATGCAAACCAAAACTACAATGAAATATTACCTCACACCTGTCAAAATGGCTAAAATCAACAACACACGAAACAACAGGTGTTGGCAAGGATGTGAAGAAAAAGAAACTCTCATGCACTGCTGGTGGGAATGCAAACTGGTGCAGCCACTCTGGAAAACAGTATGGAGGTTTCTCAAAAAATTAAAAATAGGGACACCTGGGTGGCTCAGTCCATTGAGTGTCGGACTCCTGGTTTCAGCTCAGCTCATGATCTCCTGGTTTGTGGGTTTTGGCCCCTCATCAGGCTCTGGGCTGAGAGTGCAGAGCCTGCTTAGGATTCTCTCTCTCTCCCCCTCTCACTCTCTGCTCCTTTTCCTCTTGTGCCTGCATGTGCATGTGCATGCACACTCTCCCTTACTCTCGAAACATGAATAAATAAACATTAAAAAATTAAAAATAAGCTATCCTAAGTTCCAGGAATCACACTGCTGGGTATCTACCCCCATAATACAGAAAAATTAATTCAAATGGATAGATGCACCCCTATGTTTATTGTAGTATTATTTACAATAGCTAAATTATGGAAGTAGTCCAAGTGTCCTTGGATAGATGAACTGATAAAGAAGATGTGGTATAAATACACAATGGAATATTACTCAGCCGTAAAAAAGAATGAAATCTTGCCATTTGCAATGACATGGATGGAGCTAGAGGGTATATTGCTAAGTGAAATAAGTCAGCCAGAGAGACAAATACCATATGATTGCATTTATATGTGGAATGTAGGAACAAAACAAATGAACAACAACAACAAAAAAAAACAAGACAGAGAGAGAGAGAGAGAAGCCAAGAAACAGACTCTTACCTATCAAGAACAAATTAATAGTTACCAGGGGAGAGATGGGTGAGGGACTGGGTGAAATAAGGGATGGGGATTATGAGTACACATGTCGGGGCACCTGGGTGGCTCAGTTCATTGAGCATCTGACTTCGGCTCAGGTCATGATCTCATGGTTTGTGGGTTCAAGCCCCACGTTGGGCTCCATGCTGACAGCTCAGACCCTGAAGACTTCTTCAGATTCTGTGCCTTCCTCTCTCTCTCTGTCCCTCCCCTGCTTGTGCTGTCTTTCAAAAATAAATGAACGGTTAAAACTTAAAAAATTGAAGGGGTGCCTGGGTGGCTCAGTTGGCTGAATGTCCAACTTTGCCTTAGGTCATGATCTCGTGGTTTGTGAGGTTAAGCCCCGCGTCGGGCTCTGTGCTGACAGCTCAGGGCCTGGAGCCTGCTTCAGATTCTATGCCCCTCCCCTACTCACGCTCTATCTCTCTCCCCAAAAATTAACATTTAAACAAAAATTTTTAAATTAAAAAAAATAATAATAAATTTAGAAAAAGATTACTCTTGTCCTGATGAGAGCAGAGTGATGTGTGGAAGTGTTGAATCACTCTATATTGCACACCAGAAACTGTAGTGCACTGTATGTTACCTAACTGGAATTAAAATAAAAATGTAATTTTAAAATGTCTCTGCCATGTTTAATCTGAGGCAAAGGGGCCGTGTTCCTTACTTACATTATCTCTGATACTTCTCCCAGGAATCTTGAAAGGGAAGGATAGCTACCCACACTTTGTAGACACAGAAACCGAGAATCAGAGGGGTTAACCAAGTTTCCTAAAGCCGCACAGCCAGAGAGCTGACATCAAAGCCTATTTCCTTCCTCGACGCTGCAACATCGTCTCTCACTGAACTTGACTTCTGTGCTGCCATCACGAAGTTAGTGAAAAGATGGAGCCTTCTTAGGAAAACCTCCAGGGAGCTTCTCTGTCTGTCATTATTTCACAATCTGCCTTCCCTCTGATCTTGACCTGTTGGATCTGCGCCTCCAGCGGACCACGGCCCAGACAGGTACATACTCAGGGGAGAGGGAGGCTCTTCACATCACGTTTAATGCACCTGTTACTGCAAAGTACATCTTATTTTAGGCTTTGGGTGGCACTTTTTGTTTTATTCTAGACCTAACATGCATTATGCCAGGCGCCATGGTTAATATTTTATATAATTTTTAATCTTTTTTTAAATTGTGGTAAAATATGCCCAGCATAAAATTTACATTTTTTAAACCATGTTTAAGGTTTAAGTGCACAATTCAGTGGCCTTAAGTTCATTTGCATTTGTTGTGCCGCCATGACCACTATCCATCTCCAGAAGTTTCCCTGGTGTGGGAAGCAGGACCCCCCCGCCCCTCATAAACACTAACTCCCCCTTCCTCCTTCTCCAGCCCCTGGCACCCACTTTTCTATTTTTTGTATCAGTTAATTTGAGTACTCTAATACCTCACTGCCATGGAATCATAGAGGTTTTTGTGTCTTTGGGTCTGGCTCCATTCACGTAGAATTATGTTTCCAATGTTGTTGTTACAGGTGTCAGATTTACTATCCTTTTTTTTAAATGTTTATTTATTTTTGAGAGAGAGAGAGAGAGAGAGAGAGAGAGAGAGAGAGAGAGAGAGAGACTGAACACAAGTGGGGGAGGGGCAGAGAGAAAGCAGCATCGAAGCAGGCTCCAGGTTCCAAGCCATCAGAACAGAGCCCCATGCAGGGCTCGATCTCACAAACCATGATATCATGACTTGAGCCAAAGTCAGGTACTTAACTGACTGAGCCGCTCAGTGCCCCATCCATCTTTGATAAGGCTGAAGAATGCCCCAATGCATGTATACACCACATTTTGTTCATCAATGGACATTTGGTCTCTGATCCTTCTGTATGCCAACTTGGTTGTTCTGAGAATTAGATCTTTCATCTTTTATACCTAACAGTCTGTATCTTTTATTGGATCTCAATTATATACTTATTTCCATGAAATATAAATTGCTATAAATATTCTTTTTTATATACATAATTATATTTACTATGGAATCTTAGATATTTATATGTTTTCAAAATAATGAAGAATTAATTGATTTATTTGAAAGAAAGACAAAAGAAAAAACAATATCTGGCATGCTTATTTGTTTGTTTATATTTGTCTTTTAAGAGTTAGGGAAAAGAAGATCTAGGAAGTATGACACAGGATGTAGCCCTAACTGGAGTCTTCTCCTTCCAGGACCAGCGGTGCCTGATGGATGCTGATTCTGCTTTCTGAACGGGACTCCTTGGTTGTTGTGTAAGGATGCAGGTCTGATTCAGGCTTCCCCTGTACTTAAAGGCCAAGGTGCCGGCTTCTCAGTATCACTGGCCAATGGAAGGGCGCACATTGCCCAGGGAAGGAGGGACAACTCTTGTGGCACCCAATCAGGAGAGGCCAGCTAACACCTTTGAGCTTTCTAGGGGTAGGCCTAAAGATGGAGGCTATAAGGTAATCACCTATTGCTTAGTCACGCCCTACGTGACTCTGTAATTGGTCGATACTCTAAATGTTGTGATTGGCTCCCCCTACTGCCAGTATTGATAGGGGGTAGGGAATGGATCGTTGTACCTGTGTCGTCATTTCCTGTAACGCCCCCTTCCTAAAAAAGCCCTTATACCGCCATATTCAGGGCTCCCTCTCCACGTGGCCGGTGGGTTGGTGGAGTCTGTGAGCCTGAGCTTATAAGCCCATAATAAAGCCCTTTGCTTTTGCATGTGTGACTCAGTCTCCCTGATAGTCTCTGGTTTCTTTCGGGGCAATATTGGAAACTTGGGCATAACAGTTGGAGTAGAATCTCTTAGGAAAGAGCCAGGCTGTCAGAGAAGGCATACTGGGTGGTGCCTGGAGAAGGGGACTCTCAGACCTGAGACGGATCGCCTCATTCATTTGTTCATCCACTAATTCACTTACCGAATATTTGTTGAGCACCTACTCTGTGCCAGGTGCTCTTCTAGGCACTGGGGAAACAAGAGTGAATGGAACAGACCAGTCTCCGCAGTTTTGTGGACTGCCCACTCTAGTGGGGGACAGGGAATAAACCAAACACTTGGGGAGCCTGTCTGGCTCAGTCGTAGAACACGTGACTCTTGATGGCAGGGTTATGGGTTTGAGCCCCGTGACGGGTATAGAGATTACTTACAAAAATCTTTAGAGGCACCTGCCTGACTTAGTTGGCAGAGCACGTAACTCTTGATCTCAAAGTCCTGAGTTCAAGCCCCAGGTTGGGCATAGAGCCCATTTAAGAAAAATCTAAAAATAATGATTACAAAAAACCCAAAAAGTCATATCCCCTCCCATAAACCATCAGGGTTGGGCTTTCTCTGTTATGCAATCCTCTTAGAAAAAGAAGCAAGTCCTTTTCCTTTCCTAGGACATAGTCCAGCGCACTCTGTCCTCAGGTCTGGACTCCCTTGGAGGTGCCCAGCCCAGTGCACAGTAGGGCGCAGTGATGAGTCAGGGGACAGGACTGCAGGTCAAGAGACCTCATTGAACTCCTTGCTCTGTAATCTGGCCAAGTTACTTTTTCTCTCTGCTCCTACCGCCCAAAAGCGCTGTGAAGTTAGGTGGGACCATGGTCATAAAACAGTGTTCTGGAGGTATGAGAACGCAGAAATCTCATGGTAAGTTCTGGCCAGAAAAGCTGAACCTTTTCCTACTACTTCTGGCAGCAACCCAGGGGGGAGCCCAGGAGGCAACCTCCAATACCACCAGGGCCAAACCAAGGTCTCACGTGGATCCGTTAGGCCTTGCCCACATCTGTGCACGAGGCAGTGGTGACACCCTCGCCCAGGAACATTCCAGTCTTCCCCAGTGTGGCCTAATCGTCTACTCCCCTTCCCCCTTTCTGGTGGGGGGCGGGGGAAGAGGGGTAGAAACTCCAAAATCTACCCCTTGGCGTCCACCGGGGAGGAAAATGGCACCGATTAACATTTCGTTTCATCAAGTCCTCATTTTCCATTTCTGTCATTACACAGAATTGGGCTTTAAAAAGATGAATAAGTCTGAATCTATAGAGCAAGTTATAGATTAACAATTGTGGGCCCCCTGGGCAAGAACAAAAGAAACTCTGCGATTGCATTTCATTCATCAAACCTCTAATAAGAATGTCAGTACTTTTGCGCCTTGGCCTTCCGCCTCGGAACAGTAGGCCGCTTCCTAGGACTTTGTGTGGCCTCGCACCAACCCAAAAATTGTTACGTTCACGTGCAAGGGAAAACATTACCCTGGATTTACCATGGCCCACAGAGTTGAGGAAAGGAAATCTCAAAAATGTTCCTCCGGGCAATGACCCAGCCGGGCCATCCTTAGCAGGAACGGGCCACCAGGAGGCTAGGGTCTTTGCCCCACCTCTAGAAAAACAGCCCAGTGATGCTCTTGCAAGTTATATGCCTGCCGTTATTCCAAAAACAACACCCTGAAATAGATGAGCCAATGGGTCAGGAAACGGTTTTCCTCGGAGGGTAATGTCTTCTGGAACATGCCAGCCATGGGAGTGATTTACGCGCCGGCCTTGCAGGTATTAGGGCTGGCCTCAAAGACTCATGCCTCGTTTGTCTGGACCCCGCTGTCCTCCACCAATCTGAGGCCGCCTCTGCCTCCGGTGGCGTTTTTATGCAGACTGTGGGCCGTTGGGCTGCGGGGCTCGCTTTGGCGCTCACCGGTAAGTGCGCCTTATGTGTCTCCAAGGCTCACTCAACTCCTTCCTCTCTGCTCCAGACGCTTTCCGTCTTGCTCAGCGTTTTCACCCGGGTTCAGAACCGGCCAGCAGCCGCCTGACCTCCAGTGAACTTGGCTCCGGACGCATTCCTTGGAAAGCCTCTTGCTTCTTTCTCCCTCACCTCCTGGGTGAGCTCACCGGACTTGGGAGCCAAAGCCACACCTGGGAGCCAATGTGAGCAGAGAGGGGGCCTGGCCTCCACCGGGAAGCACCTGCCTTCCTCCCTCTAATGGTCACTCCTGCGCCAGGCTCTGGGCGAGGGGCGGAGGACCTGACACTGAATGGGGCACGGCCCTTCTGGAGACCAGCGGTCAAAAGCAAGACAAAACAAAACACCAAACCCCATGACAGCCTGTGGCAAGCACCCTGAACAGAACCGAGTGATAAGGCGAGAAGGTAAAGGGGGTGCAGGTGCCGGGTGGGGTTGGGGAATGCTCCCACCTGCCTGTCTGCTCTTTAGGAGAATGAGAAAAAGATGTCCCCTCTGGGTAGGCTTGGCCCATGGGTGTGTGGATCCAGGAGCATCGGTGCTTTTGGCAGAGGAAAGGGCCTCCCTCCCCGCCCCCCCCCCCCCGGCCCAGATGGATGCAGATACAGCCCATGGAGTGCACACGGCTTGGCGGGGAAGAGCAGGACTGACGCGCCCCCTTAGCCAGGCCTGGCCCCAGCAAGGGCAGCCTGCACATGCATCCAGGGAGGCCCCTGAGATCCTCCTCGGGGGGAAAAAACATTTGAGGAGACACCTGAGTGGTGTGATGGGCTGAGTGGTGTGTCCCCAGAATTCATTTGGGACCTCTGACCCCCAGTACCTCAGAATGTGGCCATATTTGGAGGGAGGCCCTTTACAGAGGTGAGGGGGTTAAAATAAGGGCTGAGGGTCGGCCCTGACCCCATCTGACCAGTGTCCTTACCAGAAGAGGGAACTTGGACACCCAAAGAAACACCAGAGATGTGCACACACGGAAGAAAGGCCATGTGAGGAGAACACGGAGAGAAGGTGGCCCTCAGCAAGTCAAGGTGAGAAAACCCCAGAGAAATCAAACCTCTCCCACCACTGGATCTCGGACTTCCAGTCTCCAAGGCAGTGAGAAAGGAAGTTTATGTCACCCAGTCTTTTAGTGCTGTGGAGCCACCCAACTCCCAGGCAAAGGGAAGTGTAGGTGATAAGGCCCTGAGGCAGGAAAGTTAAAGACCAGAAATGTGGCCAGTGGGGCTGGATTTCCTGAAGCAGATGGACAGGTAAGATTTGACCTGGTCAGGAAGACAATGGCCTCATGGAGGGCACGGTGGGCCATGCTGCCAGGGTGCCATGCAGGAGCCTACCTCCATGGGCTCACATCTTTCATGTGACAGATAAGACACCCCCACCCACCCCCCCCCCTTGACATCTTTTTGCATGTGGGATGTTTTCTTCTTAAGGATTCATTCCTTTTTTTTTTTAAGTATTCTTTTTAAAAGTTTTTTTAAATGTTTTATTTATTTTTGATACAGAGAGAGAGATAGAGCATGAGAGGGGGAGGGGCAGAGAGAGAAGGAGACACAGAACCGGAAGCAGGCTCCAGGCTCTGAGCTAGCTATCAGCACAGAGCCTGACGCAGGGCTCGAACCCACGAACGTGAGATCTGACCTGAGTCGAAGTCGGAGGTTTAACCGACTGAGCCACCCAGGCGCCCTAAGGATTCATTCCTTAAAAGAAGTTCCAGGATGGGAGCACCTGGGTGGCTCAGTTGGTAAAGCACCCAACTCTTGATTTCAGCTTTGGTCATGATCTCGTGGTTCCTGAGTTCTAGCCCACATCTGGCTCTGCACTGGCAGCAACAGGCCACTTGGGATTGGGACTCTCTGTCTCCCTCTGTCTCTGCCTCTCCCCCATCACTCTCTCTCTTCCTCTCTCTTGTTCTCTAAAGAATAAATAAATTAAATTTTTTAAAAAATCCTAGGAGGGAGAGAAGGAGGGCATGAACATTGTCTCTGGGCCATTTGTTTTATGCATCTTTCAGAACCAATGTGACCACAACACTCTCTTACTTAGATGTCCCGCTTTCTGAGCAGCCCCTCAGCAGATGTGAGGCCCTAATTTGCTCCTGATCCATAGGAAAAAAGTATGAAAGAGGAGCACGAACCAGGAGCTCGGACCATCAGTTCGGAATTGTCTGTCACTTCATCATCGGAGTCGTCCGGGCACTGGTGACCCACGCTGCCAAGTGGGAAGTCTGCCCCCCACCCCCACTCCCAGGTGCTGAAGCCAAGAGAGTTTCCAGCTTCCTGCATTCCTTATGCAGCCCTAGGAGAAAAGACGCACGTTCTGATGGCCTGGCTTGAGTCGGTAAGCTGCCAAACCCCAGAGGGAACAGATGGTGAAGAAGAGTGAAGAGTTTGGGTCCCAAGGTCTGGGTTTGAGTCCAGACCCTCTGGAACACTGGCTCCTGTCTGCCGGAGCCCTCGATGGCCATACATCTCTGCTTAGCAGAAAGAAGAGGATTCTGATAGTCTTCCTCATTTTTTTATTTTTTTAAATTTTTTAAAATGTTTTATTTATTTTTGATACAGAAAGAGACAGAACATGAGAGGGGGAGGGGCAGAAAGAGAGAAGGAGACACATAACCGGAAGCAGGCTCCAGGCTCTGAGCTAGCTGTCAGCACAGAGCCTGATGCGGGGCTCGAACTCACGAACGTGAGATCTGACCTGAGCCGGAGTCGGAGGCTTAACTGACTGAGCCATCCAGGCGCCCTTCTTCATTTTTTTTAAGTTTACTTATTTATTTTGGGAGTGAGAGAGAGAGAGAGAGAGCAATGGAGGAGGAGCAGAGAGAGAAGGAGAGAGAGAGAATCCCAAGCAGGCTCCGAGCTGTCAGCACAGAGGCTGATGCAGGACTTGAACTCAGGAACCGTGAGATCATGATCAAGAGTTGGACGCTTCACCGACTGAGCCTCCCAGGAGCCCCCGAACAGTCTCCTTTTGACAGCGTTGATGGGAGAACAGAGTGAGGCAGACGCGTGGCCTTGTTCTTGACAAGGTGCTATTGCTCAAGCCGTGGGCATTCTCAGCTAGCCAAGAAAAGGGGGTGAGGTGAGGCGGGAGTGAGTGTGAGTTGCAGGGGCCTCCTCATCAGGGTTAGAGTGAGGCTGGCTTCCCTATGGGGACGGGGTGGCCCAGGGAGGGGGCTTCCCTTTCAAGGAGTCTGGGACAGTTTGTCTCATCAAACATCGGCCTGTGTGTGGCCCAAGGTGGCCCCTTGCTCTAACCACCTGCCTCCCCAGGTTTGTCAACCTGTCTGCTTCAGTTCCCACAGCTAACGCCCAAGTTCCTCGTGGCTCCCAGCGGCTCTTGAGTCCAGTTCCACAGAGAGAGGGGGGATGTGGGGGCACAGCACGTAGCCAGCGGGCAGCCCATCAGGCAGGTGCTCAGCCCCTGGAGGAAGCTGAGGAGATGACAGAGGCTGAACACAGAGTGGGAAGACCCACGGGCCATCTCTGAGAAGGAGGGGACCACCATCAAATGCTATGCAAAGGCAATTTTGTTTTGGTCTATTTTACTTTTTAAAACCTGCTGATCCTTATCTCTGAAATGGGCTCTTGTCTACCGACATGATTTGATCTCTCTCTCTCACACACTACCAGCTTCTTGAGGGTTGGTAGTAACCAAGGTTTGGACACTGTCACTACTCCCCTTGGGCCTGACACACCATCTGCCAAGAAGCAAATGTTACGGATGAAGAAGTCATCCAATGACCCTCCCCTTCAAAGTCTTTGTAGAGAATTCAGCCCCGTACGTGTCCCTATTTGTCAAGACCTCTTTGTGTTTCCACTTAAGGCCCATGAGGAGCGCTCAGATAGGACACCTCTGCTTCGAGCAAGGCTCTTCTTCCTGTATGACACACCCCTGGGGCAGGAGCCACACCTCTTCCCTTCCTGGAGCTCTCCAAAGCTTTCATTCTAAATGTTTATTTATTTGGGAGGGGGGAGGGGCAGAGAGAGAGGGAAACAGAATCAGAAGCAGGCTCCAGGCTCTGAGCTGTCAGCACAGAGCCTGATGAGGGGCTCAAACCCATGAACTGCAAGATCATGACCTGACCTGACGTTGGACACTTAACCAACTGAGCCACCCAGGCACCCTAGTGAGCTCTTCAAAGGCTCTGGGTTGATGAGTTACTGTATATCCTAGTCTGTTCTTGCTGTTGTAACAAAATCCCAGAGATGGGGGGGGGGGTCATAAACAACAGACATTTAGTGCCCACAGTTCAGGGGACTGGACATCTAAGACCAAGGTGCTAGCATGCTCAGGTTCTGATGAGCGTTCTCTCCTGGTTGCAGACTGTCCTCACAGTGGAAGGGCTAGGGAGCTCTGTGGAATCTCTTTTATAAGGGCCCTAATCCAACTCATGAGGGCTCTCCTGACCGAAGCACCCCCCAAAAACCCCACCTCTTAACACCATCACATCGGGCATTAGAATTTCAAGAGATGAGTTTGGGTGGACAGAAGCTTTCAGATCTTAGCACAACAGAGGACTTGAGTCAACCCAGCTCTGCTCTGTGCTCATCCTTATCTGGGGACTGTTACGTGCGGCCAACTGGCCCAAATCCAACTGGAGCCATTAGTGCCAGCTGCTGTCATTGTCCAACACCAGTCCTCCAGCCCCGACACTAGGAAGACAGATTCGTTCGTGTTCTGCTCAGTTTAATCCCACCTCACCCCCCTCATCTGTCAGGTGCTGATCTTGCGGGGCTAACCTTCTCCCCAGAATCCCCTTCCCTGTGGGGTTCTGGTGAGAGTGGCCCTAGGGAGGTCCTCAGGGGACATCTGGAGGACAGAAGCGGGCAACTCCCATGTGTCGCTTGTCACGTTCCCTGCTGGCTCACCACGTTGGAAGCAGCAGCTGGACCTATGAGACGTCACCTTCCCCTGGATCTTCCTTTAGCTTCTAGAACTCCGGCGAAGGGCCCTGGGCTCTATGGGACCCCAGACCACTGAGATCAGAGACAAGAACCAGCACAGCCTTCTGTCCGTCATGGAGCCACACTCGTGCTGCCTTCTGCTCTCCCAGTGGACGTCCATCATCCCTTCCCCACGGCCGCCCTGAGGGGAAGTCCCAGCCTCGGGACATGGGAGAACAGCCTTCTAGAAACAGCTTCACAAGCTCCCCGGTGGGTAAGTTCGAATCCCTGGAACAGATGTAGTCTCCCGGTGGGTTCTGCTTTTTGATTGAACCCACGTCTGCCGACACCGTCTGCTCCCACCAGGCCTGACCCGGGAGGCTGGACCCCACTAAAAATACAGCGTTTCCTTTATTCAGCAAGCGGGCGGATTTGCTTGAAATTTGGAGCAATTTTGCCTCAGGAAATCAACTCTTCGAAGTCACTGATATATTTACCACCTAACATTCTATTCCACATTTCTACTGAAAGGCAGAAAAGGAGAAGAAAACAAATATTTCTGGTACAAACTGACCTTGTGGGGAGAACACAATGGTTTTCAAACGTATTTAGAAAATGTGCGAGTCCATAAGAGCATCGCTTCCTGCAGGAAGTAAGCTGCTGCTCCGGGCGGCCCAGAGTAATAACGCCTGACGTGTGTGTTCACCCGGGCACCTCACAGCACCTGGAGAGAAAAGCAGGGCAGGGAGTGGCCTCCTGGTTTGACAGCTGAGGAAACTGAGGCATGGGGAGACATAGATGTGCCCAGGTGTCCACACCTCCAAAGTCGGAGCTTGCACACCCAGGGGCCTGAGATCCCAGCACAGGCCCCCGTTCTGTTTAGTTGGCACACACAGCGTTTTTTATCTGGTTTGGTTTGTGTTTTTTATTAGCTCCCCACATTTAAAAATCAAAAAACCTCGACCCTCTTCCCCCCTGAAAAATCATCCAGATTTGCTAATTGGCAGCAGACCCTGGAAATGAATAGAGGGCTGCTCCACTCCCCAGCCCAAACCCGATCCATAGAGACCCTCCTTCCCCTACAGTTTCCTGTTGGCATTCGTGTTTGAGCTCCTTTAGGTCAGTAGAATTGCGACTCCAAGTGAGATCCCTCTGGTTCTGATTCTGCTGCTTTCCCAGCGGGCCACGACACAGCCCCAAACAGACCAAGTCTCCGTGTTTTCTGCCATTTGACAAATAATTTCCGAGTGTCTGTCACGTGTAGCTTGGGGGGGGTGGTGAGTGAAATGGGTATCTGAGCGTGCATGTGTGTGTCACCTGTGTGTGTGTCACGCGTGTGTGCATGCGGTATACCTGCATTGACAATGCGATTGGTCTCGTCGATCCGGTGCGAGCATCACCCGATGCTAAGCCCGTGACTTAGTTGTGAAACGGTGAATGCCATGCTGGCTCCAGACACTCAGACGTCTGTCTGCGTATTTCTGGAGACTGTATTTCTGTCCACTCTTCTCTGAAAGGTAGCCCATGTCTCTTGAGGGGGAAAATAAGTGCTTCAGTTGAAGTCTTGACTCCCTGGATTCCTACTTCTCAGCGAAACACACAGGCTCATGGGACAGCTAACTCGGCGGACACTTCGCATATCATGCAGGTGGGGGGCTGAGAGCTGGGACCATCCGCCCTGTTTGGCCTGGGAATGAAGTGAGATGTGTAGGGTTAAAACGCAGAAAAATCCAAAGGGAACCAGACTGAATTGCTCACCTTTACCACAAGCCTTCTCTTGACAATGAGACTTTATTTTTATTTTTGAGAAAGAGAGAGAGAGCAGGGGAGGGACAGAGAGAGAAGGAGACACAGAATCAGAGGCAGGCTCGAACTCATGAACCACAAGATCATGACCTGACCCAAAGTCAGATGCTCAACCTACGGAGCCACCCAGGCGCCCCTGGTGGTGAGACTTTAAAGAAAGACCAAGATCAGCATCTGGAGGCGGAAATGAGGTTTGAAAGTTCCTCTGTTGATGTAAAAGCTTTTTAATGGGGCAGGAGTAACCGAATCTAGAGCTTCCCTTCATCTTAGGGTAGCAGTTTGGGGTCAGGGGAGTCCCACCCTCCCATTAGCTGGCTGTGTGCCCTGGAGGAAGGGTTTCCTCTCCTTCTGCTTTGGACTCAAAGACCACTGAGATCCCCTCCAGCGATAACAATCAGGTGCAAATCACACAGCGTGAAACCTGCTTTTAGGGCTATTTTGCTTTCTATTTTGCTCAGCAACCATGCGGTGTTATACGCTCCACGCTCCACGGTATCACAACCGCTACCCAGCATTTATTGTGTGTTTGCCCTTGATGAAAATGCTCTAGGTATTTTAAATCTCATTTTTAAGCCCGTTTACACCTCCCAACCACGCCTAGCTTACGGAGGGGGAACCTGCGGCACAGAAAGGTAAAGCATTTGTCTGAAGTCAAACGGCTCTGTCCACGCTGCCGCTGGTCAAGACACACACCTTCCAGCTCCAACGTCTGTGCTCTTGGCCACCCCCCTCCTTGCCACCTCTCTGGAGGTGGGTCTTGTTCGCCTGTTTGTGGTTTTTCCAGCTCATGGATGAGGAAGCGGAGGCACAGAACATTGTAGCACCATGGGATGGCTAAGGGCTCAGGCTCAAAAGTCAGAGCCCTCAGGTTATGTGCGGTCTGGTGCTTTCTACCTGGGGGAACTTGGGAGGATTGCTTCCAGCCTGAACTCACTCAACTATAAAATTAGGCCAATAATTGTACCCACTCATGGGGTCCCTGTGGGAACGCAGGGAGAGGTTGCCCACAAGGCACTTAGCACAGCCTTCCTCAGTGTGTTTCCCACAGGGAGGCATTCACGTGTCCACTGGGAGACGTGCACTGGAATGATCACGTTCATAGGGGACACTCCGGGACGTGCTTACACGCCCATCAGCAGTAGACAGCTCACGGCTCGTGTGTTATTCACACAAGGAAATACTATGCGGCCATGAGGACAAAAGACATGTGACCACACAGAGCGATGTGTGTGAGGCTCACACGCTTTATGAGAAGTGACAGAAGCCAGACACTGAGGAGCGGGTCCTGGAGCATTTCACTGATATCAAGTTCAAAACTCACCTGTGCCCTTAGAGGTCGGAGCAGTGGTTGCCCTGAGGGGTGGGGGCGGTATGCCATGAGGTGGGAGGGGGTCTCGAGGACGCTTCCACGCTCAGTTTCTTAATCTGATGCTGGTTACACGGGTGGGTTCATTCTCGAGAAGCTATTGAGCTGTGTCCTCATGAATATATGTGCGTGTTTGTATATACATTGTATTCCAATCAGAGTTTTCAAAATAGTCCAGCTATGATGATGTTCGTGACAAATGGCTAACAGCAAGTTTGGGGATGGTGGGAACTGGCTGTGGAAAACAGGACGGTCTTCTGAGCCAACTAGTGCAGGGTCCGGCGCCTGTTCTACCTCTTTCTTGGCTGTGTAGCCTTGGGTAACTTGCTTAACCTCTCTGAGCCTCAGCCTTATCTTCTGTAAAAACCCCATGTACCTCATGAGGGTGCTCCAAGGACTCATAAGAAGATGCATGTAGACACTGGCCCCGTAGGTGGAGCCTGATGGGCTCTCAACAAGATCTTGTCTTGTCTTGTCTTCTCTTTCTTGCCTTTCAGAGCAATTAGCACAGCACCGAATATACAGGACATTTGGAAGTGCCTGCTGAGTGATCGAGCAAACCTTTTGGAACGTCACTTGGCTTTTCTGTGAGTAGATACATTTCTGAAATCAACAAAAGAGCAAATCAGTGAAATCCTCCAGTTTCTTACCCAGATGTGGATGGTTGGCCGGCTCAGAGGTCAGAATGTGGCTCCCCTATGTTCGGGCCCTAAGATTACGCACTTGTCCGAGCTTGCTGGCTCTATTGCTTTTGGCAATGAGGCATGGGGCATTCGCCCACCCCGGTGTCGGCACGCCCCCGCAGCTTTCTTCTCCTGCCTCTGGAGTGAAGTGAAGAGGAATACTGCCCTGCCTTCTACCAGATCCCCCTTTTCCTCCCGGTAGACTGGGCCTGGCTGGTCCCTTGCTTCTAGGCCATCATTCCTCTGTGAGTTCAAGGCCAAGCCCACAGGGTGGTCAATAGCTGGAAGGAGCCTCCTTTTCTCTGTGGCTTGAAGAGCTCTGGGTCAGGTGCATGAGTCCTGGTGACACAGTGCTAGCCCTCCCCAAGGGGCACCGGTGGGCTTCCTTGTGTTGTGCCCATGCCTCTCTGTCTCTGCGTCTTCAAGATGAGGATTGAATGCCCACCATGGCTTCCGTGTCACAGTAAGAGACACTGACTCTCTGAGGGTGACCAAGCCCGATGGAGGCTGCCCAGGCTGGCAGGCAGCGGTGCTCAGGTCAACCTCCTGGCCTCCCATCCGGAGCCCTTCTGTCCCAACCACAGATGTCCGTGGTGAGGTTGCTGGGTACACAAAGGAACGCTTGCCATCAAGTTGTGCCTTATTCTCTGCCCTCCCTGAACCCAGAGAAACTTCCCAGTTCCCACCTTTATTTCACACCATCAGCCACCCAATAGTTATCTGGTGCCTTCCATGTGCCAGTTGCTGGTCCAAGTGCTGGGGACACAGATCCCTGTCCTCTTGGAGCTGATAATCTTTTGGTGCATTTTGGTTCATGCATTGGATCAGGTACATTCACAGAAACCAAGAACAATGGCTTTCACAAGATGCGTTTCTTTCTCTCTCACTGAGAATCCAAGTTCGTAGGCAGTTTTCAGGGTACAGATGGAGGTGGGTGGCTTTGCTCCATAAGTCATGTGGGGCCCAGGTTCCTTCCACCTGCTCTGCCAGAACCCCTCCCCACCAACATGGTGCTATCTCTCACATCTGGTCAGAGCTGAAAAGAAGGAAGTGTAGGGCAGGCAGGGACCTCAAAGGACCCTGCGTCTGAGGGGCGCAGACATCGCTTCTGCTCACATCCCATTGGGCTGATCTTAGTCACATGGTCATGTCTAGCAGCAAGGAGAGCTGGGAAATGTAGTCTCCAGCTGGATGGCTTTCTGACCACATAAAACTTGGGGATTTTATTCCCAAAATAAGGAGAGGAGAAGGATGGATTGTGGGGCACTCGGTCATGCAGAGACAGACAGTAATTAATACGTACTTCAGTAGCAGAAGCCAGATGACCTCTTGAGATGACATTTGAGTCTGAATGAATTAAGGTCACCAGCCACAGGGATGAGGGCTCCGGGCAGAGGGAACAGCAAATGTAGGGCTTAGGTGGGTTGGGGTGTGGGTGGGGTGTGGAAATGAGCTTAGGTGTAAGAGAAAAGCATCTAGAGAATGATAGAAAGGGCCTGGCAGACCATAGGGAGGGGTTGGGTTTTATTCTGAGGGTGAAGCCTGTGTATGTCGAGGGGAAGGTCATTGAGATGGGGGTCTGACAGTGGGACAGGTGGGAAGCTTCACACTGTCCAGGTGAAAGATGGCCTCTGGTCTAGGCGTAGTGCGGAGGGACAAGAAGTGACGAGATATAGTCTATCCACGAAGAGGAGTAAAAACATGTATTGTTACGAAAATGGATTGGGGTGGGGCGCCTGGGTGGCTCAGTGGGTTAAGCATCCAATTTCGGCTCAGGTCATGATCTCATGGTTCCTGAGTTTGAGCCCTACATCGGGCTCACACTGACAGTGCAGAGCCTGCTTGAGATTCTCTCTCCTCTCTCTGCTTTTCCCCCACGTATACACCCTCTTTCTCTCCAAATAAATAAATAAACTTAAAAAAAAAAAAAAGAAACTGGATCTGGATTGGGGTCAAAATTTTGGATAACCTTACGTGCCTGGCTAAAAAAAACAAAGAGCTTTTATTTTGCAGGTGATTTTAAAGCAGATTAATACTCAAGAAAATTCATGTCCCATCTTAGATTTAGGAAGGGAAGCAATTTTATTCAAGATGAACAAGAAAGGTTTAGGCGAAGCCTTCGCAAGTGGCAGGGGACATGATGAGGCCCAGCTTCTTGTGCTGATGGAAAGTCTCGTCTGCTCCCAGCCTGCCCCGAGAGCACACAGCCGCGGGCCGCGAGGCCAAGGTGGAGAAGATTCTTAAGGACATGCACGCACACACGGCACTCCAGAAGAGCCCATATTGTCAGAGGCAGCCGCAGGAAGCCATTATGAGAGCTTGCACAATCTACTCTAGCTGAGACTGTTTCCCAATATAATTTACAAAATTTCAGTTGGAAATGCATTAGCAGCTGAGCAGTGAGGAACTTCTACGGGGGAAAGAGGAAAACTAAATTAAAACCCCAGCTTCGAACACGATCGAACGGTGTGTGCGGCCCCTGCAGTCTTCTCTAACCTTTTCAAGTCCAAAGAGCCCTTTTGTTCTATCCGGTTTATGGGTTGGTTTTCATTTGATTTGGTTTCAGAAAGTTTTTATGGAATCCGTTCAAATGGCTGCCGATGAGCACCTGCAAAGCCACCCGTTTACACATCCACCATAAAAGGAGCACAGAGGGAGAGAGATACAGACATATGAACCCACACAGAGAGCATGAAAGAGAGATGGAGAGGGAGAGAGAGACAGAGATGGGGTGGAGGCAGAGAAAGACAGAGAAGTGAGAGGGAGAGGCTGAGAAGGACACAGGGCGCTTTACTTCTCTGCGCTGCCTTTGAAATCATGCATGATAATCTCGAACTGGTTTTCTTTAAGCCACGAGGGCCATCTCCTTGTCCTGTGCCTGCAGGCTCATGCTCTGGAAAGTTCGCTGGTAAGTGCAAGGACATTTACTCCTTTTTTTGGGATTTCTGAGGCCCCAGCCAAAGTGGATTTGTTCTTCCCCACCACCCCTCCACCCCTGCGCCTTACCACCCTCCCACCCCTCCACCCCTCCACCAGACAGTGGCTTATTAGACTCTGGTCTCCTTTCTAAATGACTCTCCTGGGGCGCCTGGGGTGCTCGGTTGGTTGAGCATCTGACTTCGGCTCAGGTCGTGATCTCACTGCTTGTGGGTTTGAGCTCTGCATAGGGCTCTGTGCTGACAATTCAGAGCTTGGAACCTGCTTTGGATTCTGTGTCTCCCGCTCTCTCTGCCCCTCCCCCACTCTCGCTCTGTCTCTCTCTGTCTCTCAGAAATAAATAAATGTTAAAAAAATAAAAAATAAAAAATAAAAAAATAAATGACTCTCCTATTCTTCTAGAGCAGACTCCAGGTTCCACTTGACATCTCAGGGTGAGTCACATCCCTTTGGGAACTTTAAACACAAGTGATGTCCTGGACAGAGTCTGAACAGAGTTCTCTGTCCTCTCTGAAAACTGGGAGGCATCTTCTCATGGGCACCGTGACCATGAAGCCAATGAGAAGGTCTCAAGACCCGCCCCACCCCACATTGAGGTTCAGGTCCATATTCCCTGCCCTGAGCAGCTGGGTCCCTCCCTTCACAGAAGCAAGCATGTTGGCAATCACTTGGAGTACCTACTGTGTGTCGGTCAGGTGCCAGGGACTCCAGACAAAGTCCCTGCCCTCACGGAGGGTACATTCTGGCGGGGAGATGAAAACAAGCAAGAAACCCACAAATAACTCGACTCCAGGAAGAGATCAGTGCTTTGCGAATACAGCAACACAGAAGGTTGACAGTGCATAGTTGGGCGGGGCGGGGGGGGGGTGTCCTTCAGACGGGTGGACAGGACAGAACACTTGAGCAGAGACTTAAGTGCACACATGCCCTGAGGGCGAATGAGCCGCCCGCCGACCATCAGTAAGGAACAGAAAGAAGTGCTTTCGTATTTCTTGGTATCTTTTGGAAACCTAGAGAAGTGGAAAAAAACATCTGCAGCCTCCACTTACACCACCAGTGTGCTTGTGTTACAGCCACTAAAGCGAGTATAAAATGGTTAAAGAGCACCCGCTCCCCCCACCCCCTGCAACCACCGCCACCAGACCAGGGCAACGGCAGAGAATCCACGCCTGAACCTCCACAGAGCTTTCCAGATGAAGTCACAGGGTGCGTGTATGCATGTGCGTAGCACGCAGGTTTCCCAGCACCTGAGTGGGGCAGAGCCCTTCCCCTGACCCTGTGTCTAGCCAGCCCCCTGGATATGGTTAAATCCGAGCCAGGCAGGTGTGGATCTGTCACACCAAGCAAATAGCCCAGCCCTGGGCTGCAGGCAGTTTGCAGAATGCTGTGGAAGCAAATGGAAAACAATCACACAAACCTTAAATCTTAGTATATAAAGAAGAGAGATTGATGGAGCTTGAAACATACAGTTACAGGGCACCTGGCTGGCTCCGTCAGTTAAGTGTCAGACTCTTGATTTCGGCTCAAGTCCTGATCTCACAGTTTGTGGGTTCCAGCCCAGGATCAGCCTCCCTGCTGGCTGGGCAGAACCTGCTTGGGATTCTCTCTCTTCCTCTCTCTCTCTCTCTACCGCTTCCCCTACTCCTGCTCTTGCGTGCTCTCTCTCTCTCAAAATAAAAAAATAAACTTAAAAAAACAAACACTCAATTATAATTGTCAATACTTAGCAAAGCTGCATACAGAGAAATCAAGATTCTCTACATGGGTGTTAAATGCAGGAAGAGATTTCTACCTAGGCTAGCCTGGATCACAGAGAAGCGAGTTGGTGTTATAAACTTGTTTTATAAAACAAGAGAGAAATCCACATAGAACGCAGAATTCTGCAGTCACACATGTATTATTTCCCTAGGGGCGAGATTAGAAATTAATGCGAGAACTCTACTCTGTGTGTGTATAATACATTATATATAATTTTATTATAATTTATGACAATACATATATATACATATATGTATATGTATATATTATATATATATGTATATACACTCACCTGTATATAAAAAAGTCTTCTTCTTGCCTGAACCTGCTGTCCATCATATTTGACTCTTTTGTGGGAAGACCTAAAACCAAAGTAGTAAATGGGTAGAAAGAAACAGTGATTTTTAAATCTGTGCTTCTGATTGATTACATTAAAATTTTAAACATGTATATGGCCAAAAACAAAAACAAAAACAACAAAAAAGAAAGAAAGAAAGAAAGAGAGAAAAAGAAAAAAAGAGAGAGAAGAAGAAACAAACAAAAACGGGCTCTAAACAAAGCCAAAAGCTAAGCGACGATGTGGGAAACAGTATCACATAATAGACAAAGGGCTAATTTTTATTATTTACAAAGAGCTCTTACAAATCAATAAGGAAAAGACAAACAGCCCAATAGCTACACGAGCAAAGTACAAGAACAGGCTGAGAGCAGAGAAAAGCAAGGTATTTGGCCAGTAACATGCAAACAAGGTCAATCTCCTTGTAATCAAATAAAAATAAAACATTGTTTAAAAAAAAAGATGGGGGAGGCTTGAAAGTTATCCTAATTTGGACTCCCCCTCCCGCCCCCCACCTGGGCCAAGCAGACTCCAGACCCTGAGACACTTGCTTGAGCTCGAGTAATTGATTTGGGAGGAGTCCTGGGGAGCAGAGGGGGTGGGACCTCCAAGCGGAAACTTGTTGCCCTGGTGACCGGATGCCACTGAGGGAGTGGGGGTGGGGGGGGCCCTCAGAGTTACCTTGACCCAGAAGTGAGCCACCCACTCCCACTGGATACCGGTCAAAGGTTGCTAAGAGGGGCTGGTGATGAATTCCCCGGCCCTTCTGGCCTCACAGGGAGCCCGCCTGAGCAAAGTGGCCCCAGGCAGCCGGCAAAGCCGAGGCAAAGACACGTGGGAGCCCACAGTGAGCAGTTTGGGCAGCAGGCACCCAAGGGTTCAAGATAAAACGATGTAAAGTCAGGGCAACTACAGGTTCAGCTGCGGGAGGTGACGTGTGTTCAGTTCTCACGGTGTGCAAGGCACTATTAAGCAGGTGTACGCCTCATCATCTAATACTCTAACCACTTATGTCTCATCATCCCAAATCACAACCGCTTCACGATACAGACGTTACTTCGATCCCCATTTTCCAATGAGCCGAGACACAAAGAGCTGGGTTAAATGACTTTTCAAAGGTCCCGCCGCAATGAAACTGCAGAAGGATGATGCATTTCAGGCTACCAACTCCAGAGCCTCGTCCCTTAACCAGTGTCCTTTCCATGGATGGAGAGAAATATTCTCACACGCCACGGATGGATGTATAAATCTGGCGCAGTCTTTTTGGAGAGTCACTGGTGGTAACTGTCAAAATTTTAAATGCACATATCAGGTGCCTCAACCATTCCACTACCAGATCCAAATCCCACAGACATACCTGAGAAAAGGAGTCACTACAGAGTAACAAGAGAGCAATCGTGGTGGGGGCGCTTGGGTGGCTCCGTCAGTTAAGCGTCTAGCTCTTGACTTGGGCTCAGGTCATAAACTCACAGTTGGTGAGATGGAGCCTCTTGTCAGGCTCTGCTCTGGCCTTGCGGCGTCTGCTGGAGATTCTCTTTCTCTGCCCCTCCCCGGTTCTCTCATTCTCTCTCTCTCTCTCTTTTGCTCTATCTCTCAAAATAAATAAATTTTAAAAAGTAAGCAATTGCAGTGTTTTAAAATAAAATAATAATAATAAAACTCCTGGAAACAACGTAGCTGGTTGTTAAGAAAAGGGTGATAAAACATTTAAGATATATGCGCACAGTTAACTATCATGGAATAGTTAAATATAGGGGATAAGTACCTATCCGTATTAAAATAGAAAAAGTTTGAATGCCTGGGTGGCTCAGTTGATTAAGCGTCTGACTTCAGCTCAGGTCATGATCTCGTGGTTCACAAGTTCGAGCCCTGCCTTGGGCTCTGTGCTGACAGCTCAGAGCTCGGAGCCTGTTTCTGATTCTGTGTCTCCCTCTCTTTGCCTTTCCCCTGCTTTTCAAAAATAAACATTTTTTTAAATCTTTAAAAGAAATTTTTAAATAGAAAAAGGTCTACATTTTTTTAAAATGTAAATTATTACGTTTTTGGAAAGAGCATACAGCTACAAATATTTGGGGTGGCTCCATTTCTTTAAAAAGAAAAAGTGGGGCACCTGGGTGGCTCAGTCAGTTGAGCGTCCAGCTTCGGCTCAGGTCCTGATTTCACGGTTCGTGGATTCAAGTCCCGTGTCAGGCTCTGTGCTGACAGCTCAGACCCTGGAGCCTGCTTCGGATTCTGTGTCTCCCTCTCTCTCTGACCCTCCCCTGCTCGAACTCTCTCTGTCTCTCAAAAAAAAAATTTTTTTTTTAATTAAAAAAAAAAAGAGAAAGAGGACATTCATTTCTTACAAGGGCAGGTAAAAGATTCAAAGAGAATGTTGACCGGGATTGATTATCTCAGAGAGAAGTTTGTGTGTGTGGGGGGGGGAACATCTGATTTCTCACCCTATACCCTTCCAAATTATGTGAATTTGCTTCCATGGGTAAATTTATCATTAAAATGTCCTCGGGGCACCTACCTGGCTTAGTTGGAGGAGCATGTAGCTCTTGATCTCAAGGTTGGGAGTTCAAGTCCCATGTTGGGTGCAGAGATTACTTAAAAACCTTTTTAAAAAGTCCTAATAAAAACAAATACACAAACAAATCCATTACTATCAATTATTGAAGACATTTTTTGTTTATTTATTTATTTTGAGGGAGAGAAAGAGAGAGCCCATGCATGTCGGGGAGGGGCAGAGAGAGAAGGAGAGAGAATCCCAAGCAGGCTCCAGACGGTCAGTGCAAAGCTCCCGTGGGGCTAGAACCCACTAAATGTGAGATCATGACCTGAGCTGAAATCAATAGTCAGAAACTTAACCAACTGAGCCACCCAGGCACCCCCTTCCTATCCACTACCATCCCCTGGTTCTCAGGTCCTCCTTGACCTGCTTCTCTTCTTCCCTGAGATTCACTCTTCTGTGACATCTAGCCTCCTCTCAAGCTTCAGCAGGCTGCGCCTCTCCTTGTGATGCTCCTTCTCTACCCTGTTGTCTTCTCTGGTCCCACAAACCCTCAAACTCTAGCTCAGTTCCCGCTTCCTTCTAGAAACTACTCTGGTTTCTCAAGAATCCTCTTCCCCTCCAAATACTCACCGCATGTGTGGTCAGTGCCGACCGCACGACCTGAAATCTCCTGCTCCCTTAATCTCTCTCAGATCTCTCTTGTTTGTGTTTTGTTTTCTAGCACGTTTTAGGAAATTTATGTTTTCCTAATTCCTGGAGGAGAAAATCATCCAGAAACTTGGAAAAATGAGAAAAAAGAATTATAATTCTTCTGTGAGGATTAAAGCTGGGCAATGGGCATGCAGATGTTAGTCATTTGAAGGACCGTGCTGATAGCAGGACGAAAGCAAGGGCAGGAAACTGCCCCGTGGAGCAGAAGGGTGAGACCCAGCGAACGTGAGCACGTCAGTCTTAATCTACTGGTGTGGGCTTGCTGGCTGTTACGTGTTTCTGACCGGTATGCTGCCAACCGCCATTCTTGCCAATAAAATAAATATTGATGTTTATATGCATAGTACATTTCACTCAAATCCTATAAGCAGAGCTCCAAGAAATAACAAGGTTGGAAGTAAAATGAGTCCTTCAGCAATTCTTGACTCTTTGTGGTTCCTTCACTCTTGCTGGGAGATCTGCATGTGACTTTATTCAAATATTACCCAGTAATGTTCGCTGGCCCTTTCTAGGGTGTGAGTATTTGCAAGAGGCAAATATTCTTCATAAAATTTCTGCGACCCTCATTATAGATACTGTTAAACGTACTCTTTCTTCTTTGTCAAACAATGTGTTTAGATGTCCATGAAGAATGTGAAAAGTGGTTTAAGAATAACTTATGATTTCAGGAGTTCCAGTTTCTCATTCCCAGATCCCAAAGATCCGTGTCTGCTGGGAATTTGGAGACACCAGTCCTGACACAGAGGTTGCTGAATTCTCAGGGAGAAGAGCTTGGATGGCGAGAGCTGTCTGAGGAAGCACCCTCTCGTTCATCAGCAGGTGAGCTGCCACTGGTGGCCAGGGACAGTGCTGTGGCTGCCGGACTGTGGGGGTGGCAGTGTTCAAGATACACGTGCGTCTTCAGGTGTACCAGATTCTCGATAAGCCTATTAACACTGGCTTCTCTGGGCTGTAAATTTTCCATATGCAGAACGAAGAAGTTAGAGAAGCCAGTGATGTTTTCCAAATGTTATTTTCAGTGGAATCTGACCCTAGGAGGACCCCCACTGTGGACCATAAAAATAATAGCACTAGCTAGCTATGTGCCTACTGTGGTTCTGAGCACTGTAGACTTATTGACTTATTAAACTTCACTGCAACCCAGATGCCCATTTTACAGATGAGAAAACTGATGAGGTTTTAAGGGGGTTGAGTAACTTGTCCAGGCTCCCACTTAAGCAATAGGGGTCCAGAGCCTGAAGTTAGGAGTTAGGATAGTCAGTGTAGAACCAAGCCCTTGACTTACTTTCCCCTTTATGCCCTCAGTGGCCCCACAAAACCTTCAGGATCCCTGGAATGCAGCTGGAAAATCAGTGCCTGAAATGATCTCCAAGGTTGTTTTCAATTTAGGTCTAATTTAAAAATATTTTTAATATCGCCATCCCTTTTTCTAATTTTCTGCAATTTGTATATCCGTGGAACACTTACCACCTCTCCTCTCACACAAGCACCACACAAGCCCTCTAAGGCAGAAAAAGGCATGGCTTCTTAGTCTGATATTTACACAAGGAGCGGAGAGATTCAGCCCAAGGTCACACTTCAATTAAATGGCGGAGGCGACTCGAGAAATCAGGCCTCCTGAGTCCTGTCTCAGGGCTTTTTTTCTAACGCATATGAAAGCACTTTGTCAAGTGTGAACACTGTACAAATATTCAGTATTACTTTTTGCACCTACCTCTCAGCTTTGTACAAAGTAAGTGTTCAATAAGGGTCTGTTGAATTGAATAGACGGTTGTGGCCGCTTTATGGCTATAGAATTAAAGTCAGGAAAGAACAATGGGAAATCTCATGAATTATGATTCTGTTTACCTTTCCATTGTCGAACCTAATCATTCATTTCTTTTAAGTCTGCCTTCTGCTATCCTTAGGCTAACACACACACACACACACACACACACACACACACACACACACACACGAAGGGGAACAGGCATTTGCTGCTTATTCTTCAACTGACCGTGAGGGTTGGTGGCCCACAGGCACGGGGCATAACACAGTCAGAAGACTGTGATTCAAAATTTGTCCGAGAAACCCTGGTATCTTACGTAAGAGGAGCGCCTTACATTTCTGCCCAACAGCACGTGGGAACCGTTCATCAAAAGCCTTAAAGATCTGCAAACTCTTTGACCCAGAAATCCCAATCCCAGAAATGCATTGTTTTGAAAACTATTTTTTTACATTTATTTACTTATTTTGAGCAAGAGAGAGAGAGCAAACAGAGGAGGGGCAGAGAGAGAGGGAGACACAGAATCGGAAGTGCTGTCAGCCCAGAGCTCGATGCGGGGCTCGAACTCACGAACCGTGAGATCATGACCTAAGCTAAAACTGAGAACCGGATGCTTACTGACTGAGCCACCCAGGTGCCCCATGGATGGCCTCATTTTAGAAAAATTAAATAGAGAGACAAACAAGAGAAAAACATAAAGATGATTCTTGACCCCACGACACAAAGGTGGGAAACAGCGATGTACGTATTTGTGTGTGTGTGTGTGCACATGCGTATACACACATGCACACATGCAAATGAGTTACACTCACTTTCACACTTAGCAGGAGGGGAACTCTGATGCAGTGATTTCATCTCAACGTCTCGGACCCTCAGATTTCTCCCTGAGTGAAGGGGACAGATCACAGGGCCTTCCTCACATAATCTTTGTGAGGACTGAAAGAAGGAGGTTGGTAAGGAATTTACCAGAAGGGCTGCCTGTAATTGGGTCTCATAGACGTTATCCACAATTGCTATTATTATTAAAACTGTAACACAAAGAGCTTTCAGTGTTATTGTGTGTTCTTGCACAGCATCTCCTTACAACAATTTTATTGTTTTTTCATTATGCAAGTAAATATGCTTATTTATCAAAGTAGAGATAAACAGAATGATAAACCATAAAACCAACCATAATCCCATTGATGAAGAGAGGACTACTCTTGTTTTACTTTACATATCTGCAACTTCTCTTAATCTAGATACATATATGAGCCTGTACAGCACTCGTTATTTTATACCCTGCCTTTTCCCCCTTAAAATAATAGATTGTGGGGGCGTCTGCGTGGCTCAGTCAGTTAAGCGTCAGACTTTGGCTCAGGTCTCGATCTCACAGTTAATGAGTTGGAGCCCCGCGTCGGGCTCTGTGCTGACAGCACGGAGCCTGCTTGGGATTCTCTGTCTCCCTCTCTCTCTGCCCTTCTCTACTCACACACACACTCTCTCTCTCTCTCTCAAAAATAAATAAATAAACATTTTTAAATTAAAAATAAATACATAAAATGAGGCCATACATCGACTTTGCAGTAGAAAAGGCGAAAGTATTTTAAGGTTGGAAAAGAAAGTTTGCCACTGAGGATCCACACTCCATAGGTACCTATTGAAATCAAAGGGGGGTATATTTTAGAGGAGGAGATCAGAAGGAGCTAGAATAGGAAGCCCAGAAAGAGATTCCCTGCCTCTCATCTGCGTCAGAGTCTGTGTCTTTCCTACTGCCTCCTGCCTCCCTCTTGCACACAGGATCCGGCTCCAGGGACGGGGTGCTCCGTCTGGGAGGGACTGACCTGGGAGAGTCCTGGGGGCGCTCTGGGAGTTGCTGGCCTGAGAGAGAAGCCTCCTCAGCACTCCGGATTCTCCGTAGCCCAACTGGCCTGGGGAGCAGACAGACTAGCGTGCACAGCCGAATTCTGTCAAGAGTGAAGGTTGCAGGTAAGTCCCTTCACGTGCCCAAGCCCCTGGTTGTCTTGCTGTGAAATGTGTATCATAACCGATCTCACTGGATTTGGGGGCTGATATAACCCAGCACGGGGCCTGGCACATAGCAGGTACTCAATAAAATGTAGGGTTTGGGATTATCACTGTGATTAGGCACTGTAACCTATTCATAAGAACAGTGTTCGGATTATTATTCTGCACACCTCTCTTCTTTCAGACCCTCACCCCAGCTTGGGCTTCTCAAGTCCTGGTCTTGCCCCATTCCCCCAACAAAGTCTGCTTCTCCGTCTTTTCCCTCAGGAGAACCTTTCAGGCTAGCATGTCGGTTTCTCATGGCCAAGTTTAGCCAATAAAATTAATTACCACAAAAGTACTAAGAGTTAACCCTAGCTCTACATTTACTTCTAACAGAGACTTTCAATGCCTTAACTCAAAAGAGTGGGCCATAGTATGAATGCAGGCTAAGTACCTTGCTGATTTTATAGGATAATCAGGACCTGGTTCCTGAGAGAGAGAGAGAGAGAGAGAGAGAGAGAGAGAGAGAGAGAGAGAGGAAGGATCCCAGAGGGGCGTGGAGACCTCATAGCTTCACCCACATTTCCTGACCTTTGACTCTTTCCAAACTTCTCTTTAAGGCTCTTGACTTTTTATGCCCATTGTCATGTTTTATATACTTTTACTTGTAACACATTAAGACAGATGAGCGTGGAAAACCTTGAAGTCGCTCCCAATAACCCAGCCTTTTTATGATGACCGTAACCTCACCGTGTATGGCATTTCCATAGTCGAAGGATCAAAAAGGAGCCATTTGCTTTGGCTGAAAAAACGGCCGCTCGGCTGTACAACCAAGTCAAAGCATCAATAAGGCCAAGAATGTATTTAGGGAAGGTGTGGTCATACCATATCCACAGAAGATTATGGATTTAATGGTTGGAAAAAGCAGAGTAGAAAACAGATTATTCTTCGTCATCGCTGCAAACTTGGAGCCCTGTGCCGTGACTACACTGTCAGCCCATTAAAATGACGAACTGTTGTATGAAACCGGAAGATATTCCGTTTTCAACTCACTGGTCTCACGGCCCAAACGCAATCTTCCGATGGCTGTATTTATGACTCCTTCCCTCCAGATTCGCCTTATTCCAAATAAATCATCACCAATCT
>NC_043715.1:31334785-31359363 GCF_006229205.1 Suricata suricatta | reverse complement strand
AGAAATAAGACACAGATGCCAAACTCGACAGAGTTTTAAGGTTTCATTTAAGAAATGAGGAGGTGGGGCGCCTGGGTGGCTCAGTCAGTTAAGCCTCCGTCTTCGGCTCACGTCAGATCTCACGTTCGTGGGTTTGAGCCCCGTGTCAGGCACTGTGCTGACAGCTAGCTCAGAGCCTGGAGCCTGCTTCTGGTTGTATGTCTCCTCTCTCTTTGCCCCTCCCCCTCTCATGCTCTGTCTCTCTCTGTATCAAAAATAAATAAAACATTAAAAAAAAAATGAGGAGGTGAGGGGTGCCTGGCGGGTTCAGTTGGTAGAGCATGTGACTCTGGATATGGGGGATGTGAGTTTGAGCCCCACATTGGGCATAGAGATTATTTTTTTTTAATGTGCATTTATTTTTGAGAGAGAGAGCAAGAGAGAGCACGCATGCACACGAGTTGGGGAGGGGCAGAAAGAGGGAGACAGAGATCGGAGCAGGCTCCGTGCTGACAGCAGAGAGCCCGATGTGGGGTTTGAACCCACAAACCATGGGATCATGACCTGAGGCAAAGCCGGAGGCTTAACTGACTGAGCCACCCAGGTGCACCAGAGATTACTTTACAAAATGAGGAGTGAAACCCCAAAAGGTGAGGGCCAGAGGTGCCGAAAGTCAGAAGGTGGTTAATGGTCAGAACTGGGGAGAAAATACACGAAGCCGAGATTTTTCACAAAGCACCCCTCAGAGCTCCGTAGTGTGTCCTATGGCAGTTCTGACTGTCCTAAGAAGCAAAAGGAAACCCAGAGTTCATATTTGTATGACTCTAGCAGAGAAGAGGTATAACCTCACGGATCCCAAGCTTCTCCAGGCCGAAGCGAGGCCTCTTGAGGCCATAAGTGAAGCTCCATTGATTTCAATCAGTCAGAGAGATTGTTTCAATGTTGAACACCCACACATACAGAGGAAAAATGCTGTGTTAGAAGAGCTGAGGTAGGACTTGGTATCTCAGGGGCAACAGAAAAAGATCTGCAGGTCAGAGTAAACAGGCTCAGAAAGCTCTGAGGAAAACCAACATAAATTAGATCAGCTAGAGGCATGACCTCACTTCTTTCCTGAGTCCTTGGCTCCCTAATTCAAGGAAAAAGCCTGATAGGAGAAAGGGGTCTCTCTCTTTTCGTGTGTGAGGCCCAGACATAGTACTGAGCACAGAACAGGGGGGCATCAGACCCTGCTCAGACTCAAACTGTTGACGACTAGCAGGCGGCCGCATGGCAAAGTTATTAGTGAGAACTCTTCCACTCGTCAATGACAAAAACCCAACTCAGACTAACTTCAGCCAAAAAAAACGGGGTGGGGGATGATAGGTGGTTCATGCAACTAAAATGTCAAGGATAGATAGGATTTCAGGCATGGCTGGATCCAGGAGGTTGCAAATTAGTCATTGGATCTTAGATTTGTCCTCCATGTTTGGGTTCTTTTTTCTTCCTCCTGACTCCATTTTGGGGCCGACCCTCCTTGGAGCAGCACCTGGGGCCGGGGCTTCACCCCCCCCCCAGCTTCAAGTCCACCAGAGAGAAGGAGAGTCCCCTCTTCCAATAATCCCTGCAGAAGTCCAGGTCTGAGTCTCAGTGGGACTTGGGTCACCCACCCATCCCAGAAACACTCACCCTGGACAGGGGGCACGAAGTGCTCTGATTGGCCAGGGAGGTTCTCACATCAGTCACCGTGTATTCTTGTCAAGACTTACCAAGTCACTAGCAAGTTGTAAGTAGTATTTTTTAGAGTACTTTGGGGTTTGGGGGGGAAGGCTAACCCCCTTTCATACTACGTGGATAGAGCTACATTCCTCTGCACAGGTCGGTGGGTCCCCAAAGGAAAACCAGGCTTTTGCAACTGCAAACCACAGGTGTTACCAATGGGGGTCAGGGGGGATCTTGGGACCTTCCTGAGGAGCCTTCAGAGGTGGTTCAAAGTTAGAATAAAAACTCTCCGGGAAGAAGCAGTGGGCAGAGGTGAGGGCTTGTGAAGCCTATCAACTCACTGGTCAGTGAGTGCATCCCCGTGCAAGGAGAGGAAGCTGGGAATGGACCGGGTTCATGTCTCCTGATGAATAGAAGAGAGGGACTGTAACAAGTCTTGTAAGTGGGTATAGGGGGCTGCACGGTGGTCCCTAAAGATACCAGGTCCTGCTCCCCGGAACCTGTACATGTGATCTGATACCGTAGCATTTTTGCAGATGTGATTAAGAATCTTGAGATGTGGGGCGCCTGGGGGGCTCAGTCGGTTAAGCGTCTGACTTCGGCTCAGGTCATGATCTCGCGGTTTGTGGTTTTGAGCCCCCCATTGGGCTCCCTGCTGTCAGCCTGTGAGTGCAGAGGCTATGACAGACCCTCTGTCCCCCTTTCTCTGCCCCTCCCCCACTTGGTTATCCTGGTGGGCTAAGCATCCTTGTAAGAGAGAGGCAGAGGGAGATTGGACTCAGATACAGAGGCAGAGGTGGGGAGGAGGCAGCCACGAGCCAAGGACTGCAGGCAGCCACCACAAGCCACAGGAGGCTAGACGGTTTGTCTCTGAAAGTCTCTGGAGGGAGTGCGGCCAAAGCCACATGGTGCCTGAGGACACCGATTCAGACTTCTGGTCTCCAGAGCTGAGAGAATAAGTCTCTTCTGTTTGAAGTCACCAAGTTAATTTGTTAGAGCAGCCAGGAAGCTGGTGAGGACAGTGAGAGAGAAGTGTGATCCATAGCAGGAACGTTAGGTCACAGAGAGAAGGGGGTCACCCAACCCTCCCTGGGAACAGGGACTAAAGACACGGCCAGGCAGAGGCCATCAGAAAAGCGAGTTTCACCAGCACTGAAAGAGTCCCATCGAAGGATTAAGTCATTTTTCTGCCCCCCCGGTGGCAGTCAGAGCCCACGACTTGCTGAAAGATGGATACTGGATGGCTCATGATGCTGGTTCCTACACTTGGAATCGTGAGGTTTATTAACTGGGGAGCTTGGACCGAAGAGGCGACACACAGTTACCTCTTTTCCTTTCAAGAAATGTGCTGGGGGGCGCCTGGGCGGCTCAGTCGGTTAAGCGTCTGACTTCGGCTCAGGTCATGATCACACGGTTCACGGGTTCAAGCCCTGCAACGGATTCTGTGCTGACAGCTCAGAGCCTGGAGCCTGCTTGAGATTCTGTGTCTCCAATCTCTCTGCCCCTCCCCCACTCATGCTCTGTCTCTCTCTGTCTCAAAAATAAATAAACTATAAAAAAAATAAAAAAAAAAGAAATCTGCTGGAAGGGAGGGAGGAGCCTCCCTTTGGCTGGGCGCACAGGGCTGCCCTCTGGCTAGCATGGCTGTCCTGTGGCAGCCTCCAAAGGACACCTCTTTGAGACACGGCATCCAGAAAGTCCCCTCCTTCCAGTTTCCTCCTCGCCCCAAGGGGAGAAGTATTTTTAATCCTCCTGATGGGTTTAATCCTCTTCATGGGTTGTCTTTTTTCCCTCATCCTGGGGGAGAAAGATTTTACAACCAGGCAGAACCCCATTTGGCAGATGAGGAAACTGAGGCCCAGAGAAGGTAATCGCAGAGCCTGAAGCCACACAGCGAGTATGTGGGAAAGCCAGGCTCAGGGCCCAGGTGGTCTGACCTCAGAGCCCACACTCAGCCCCAAGCCACCGTGCGAGGCAGGACAGCCTGGTGGTCAGGACCGTGCTGGCCCCTCCTCACGCCCCTCCGCTTGCTCTAGGGGGCCTCGCACCCTGAGATCTTCCAGAGATTGCTTTTTGTCCACTTCTCATTCTTCGTGCTGCTACTTTTTAGCCGTGTTACTGATGAGAAAACAGCTTAGTAAAATCAATGGTTTTAAATTATACCTTTATGTACCGAGGATACAAAACAAGCTACAAAACAGAAATACTTTCCCGTGACAAGAAATCAATCTTGCTGATGCTACTGTTCCTTGGGCTGGCCTCCCCCACCCCGCCCCCATCTCCCCTCTTACTTAAGACTTTCTCTACTCTTCCATCTGCCGGCTTTGTGCAGACTTTCTTCAGGTTTCTTGCTCAGGAGACCCGTTTTATCTAAAAGGTCAATTCTTTCAGCAGGGCACCAAGCAGAATTGAATATAATTATCCCAATCTCTACCGTGTAGAATTCATGCTTGAATTCATTCAAAAAATAGCGTGCAGTATAATTAACTCAGAGTCCAACCAAATCTATTGAGAAAGCCTCAGGTATCATACAGTTCCACTTACAATAGAACATTTTCATTTAAGGACATTGTACGTATTAACCCAAGTCAGCATCCAATTACTCTGAATAAGTGAATTCTCTGTTCCAGGAAGGTAATTTGAAAATGTTGTCATGCAGTCTGAGGCAAAAGGTCCTTTTTCATTAATCTAACTCTCATTAAAGTGGAAGCCTGCAGGTTATTTCAAATCCATTAGTTTTAAATACAGGTGATTACAATTCTATTGCACATAAGACAACAAAAGTGTCTATCAAGAAATATTGGGACATTTTGAGGGATGGAACTGGTCGGTGGTTTTGCTGTCAAGGCTGAGGATGAGATTTACCAGATGATGGAATGGGAGACTCTTTTCTGAACCCGCCCCCCCCCCCCATCCCCCGGGGCATGCGCAAACAACTGCAGGAACCCAGAGGGTGGGCCAAAGCGCTGGAGGTAGCTTTTCCTCACCCAGTTCTTCCAGAACCGTCTGCTGTGTATGTTTCCAGTCCACTTAGCTTTGGAAGCTTGGTGAAATTAGCACGCACCGGTTTGAATTCTTTAAGAGGCTGGCAATCTTTGGACACACGGCCTTCTCTGCCTAGAATCTGCCCAGATTCACCTCCCATGCCCCTATCGACATCCTACTCTTCTTGGAGGTCTCTGACTCCAGGCCCCCTCTCCCAGGCAGCCTCCCCTGACTACTCCCACCGGAAGTGATGGGCTTCTGCGTTTAACCCCTTCAACGCCAAGCAAATGATTCCTTTGGTATCTGCCATCTGCTCCCTGAGCATTTTAGTTATCTTTTCCAATTTGATTCAGTTCAATAAATATTTCCGAATAGCACTGGACTAGTTGCGAGAGATTCCGCAAGGAAAGGGTCACAGAGTTCACACATTCTAGTGGGTCAGGGTGTGGGGGAGACCGAGAACCAGGCAGTTATGCCAAGGGCCCCTGAGCACTTTGATATGGGACTTCCAGGGGATGGTGGAAGCTCTAAGGAAGAAACTCCCAACCTGAACTTCGTATTATGTCTGTACCTGAATCCTTTGAATGGCCTCCTGTTAGGTATGGAACACAGTCCACACCTGTGACAAGGTCTCTATGGTTCCATGATGATCTGACCCCACTTCCTCCTCCCACCTTCTTATCCTCACACTCTCCTCCCTCTTCAGCCACACCGATTTCTCTGAGCTCTTTAAACATTCTACCCTTTGCTGCCTCAGTGCCTTTACACCTGTTATTCTCAAAACTTCTCTCTCCAAACCCTTCACCTAATTTTTCCTCCTTAGACTTTAGCTCTCAGCTCAAATGCGTCTGCCTCCTGGCGTCTTCCTAACTATACTTCTTAAAGTAGCCTTCAAGTCTAAAATATTCTTAGCTTATTTCTTTCAAAACCCTTTAGTCACCAGAAATATTAAGTATTTATTCAGTTAAGTGTTGTTTCTGTTCCTCCTTACAGGAAGGCAAGGATATGGTCAAATGTAACTATCATGAAATCTACTGCACCGAGCCCAGAGCCTGGCATAGAGCAAGGGCTCAGTGATATTTGTTGCATAAAAGAAAAAAAGAACAATGAATATATAACTTGGGAGTTCTTCAACCTGAGACTCTAGGAATTCCGAGGCAAAAGATATGGAAGAGAAGCAATGTTGTCTTATTTTCAGTTTGGATCATAGCATTGGGTGGACTTCTTCATTTGTGACTCTCCAGAATCATGCCTTCTAGATCCAAGATGACCAAAATTCACCTCATTTTTCGGTGGTGAGGTGGACCCAAAGGGTGAGCAGAAGTGTCAGAATCTGATGGAGACCAAACCTGACAGAAGGGGTCTACCGGGCTTGCTTCTCAAGATCAGGGAATGGATGACTTGCCTAAAGTCACGTATCCGGGAACAAACGAAACCTACACTTATGTCCACATCTTTGATGGCCGGGAGATAACTTCGCCAGGCTTGGCTGCCCCCAGCGAAATCACAGTATGAATCAGAAGGAATCTTGGAAACTCCCTCAGTATCCCCCAGGGCGTGGAAGGTCAGGGAGAGGTGGCTAAGTTTGGAAGTGGCTCCAGGATCCCCCTGACCATTACCCTTGGAGAAAGTCATTCAGCAGCAACCATTTCCTACCGTTCCAAACTTCTAATCCCAGCCAGTTCCCACTCCTCTGGCCACCTCAAGGACCAAGGACCTACAGACCGGATTGCCACTCCCTTGAGGCTTTCCTCGAATATTCCTCTAGGTCTTATTCCTGCATAGAGTGGGCACCAAACTATCCTGCAATTAATCAGATACCGTCTTGGGCCTCACCATTGCACAGGCTGTCTTATCTCCCCAACTACAGTGAAAACAACCTGGGCAAGAACAATGTCTAATAATACTAATTACAAGATAATAATCCCTTTCATGTGGCCACACTTTCAAGTTTACAAAGCACTGTTGAAATTCTCACCAAATCCTTGCTGTACCCTGGCACAGTTGACGGGGGCAGTGCTATGATTATTCACGTGTGACAGGTGAGGAAACAGGTGGGGAAGACAAATGACCTGTGCGAGATGACACGAGCCACGCAGGGGGATGACTGTTGTGAACCAAAATGAGACATAGAGCCAGTTCTTCTAAGTTCTAGATCCCCTCACCACAGAACATGGGGTTGCCTTTCTTTGGCTAAAATCTTGGAACTTTAAGTATCCCTTTCTTCTCTTGAACATTGAGCTTCTTGGGCCCTCAAGCCAAGCGGAATGACGTGCACCAAAGAGTGATGAGATGCTCAGAGAAAAGGTTTTCCTGCTTTAAATTTTTTTTAATGTTTATTTATTTTTGAGAGAGAGAGTGTGAGCTGGGGAAGGGGCAGAGAGAGGGAGACACAGAATTGGAAGCAGGCCCCAGGCTCTGAACTGTCAGTCCAAAGCCCAACATGGAGCTTGAACTCATAAGTCGTGAGATCATGACCTGAGCCGATGTCAGATCAACTGAGCCACCCAGGCGCCCCAAGGTTTTGCCACTTTTAAAAACGGTATATAAGTAAATGAAAATAACAGGCGACTTTCAGTGGCCACAGTTTGTGTCGGATTCCCACAGGTGGACCTGTCAAGAATTGATGGCCATCGGCCTGGGTAGCTCAGTCCACTGAGCGTCCGACTTCAGCTCAGGTCATGATCTCACAGTTCATGGGTTCAAGCCCCGTGATGGCCTCTGTGCTGACAGCTCAGAGCCTGGAGCCTGCTTCGGATTCTGTGTCTTCCTCTCTCTCTCTGTCCCTGCTCTTTCTCTGTCTCCCAAAAATAAACATTAAAAAAAAATTTTTTTAAAGAATTGATGGCCCTCTAAGACATCTTTGAGCGCCAAGTGTGGAATATTCTAGTCTTCATTTATGCCCAGGAGCTGGAGCTGGCTTTGACTAGAGTCTTTAGACCTTAGTTGGCCAGACTGGAGTTTGGGGGATGGGTTTGGGTTACCAGCTACCCAAGGGGAGAAACTCACAAGGGAGGATTTATCAGTTGATCGCAAGAGGGCTTAAGGGTCCCCTCCTACCTCCTTCTCCCTCAGCAAAGAGAGTAAGCCAGCTCCCCGGAAAATCTTGTCGGACCTTTGCCAAGGAAACAGGTCTAGAACACTCTATGCTGAGCTGAGAGTTACCTTGAAAGGGGAACGCACAGGCTCCAAAGTTATTTTTGTAACATTGACACTTACGACTCCCAGCCTGGTGCCTGAAACATTCATGGCGGACACCATCCACAAAGACATGAATGACACGAATGGTTTTCCTTGAGCGAGGTAGGACCTTGGGTGAACCGGGCACCTGACATTCCCTGTGGTGTGTGGCCACCTCTCCTCCCCGTCCCCCCCCCCCGCCCCCGCCCCAAGTACTCAGCATTCAAGGGAGTAGCATCTGTGTGCGCACAGGCTTGACTAGCTCTGATGTGTGAGATTATTAGCAAACGTTGGCATTTTCACCGTGAAAGTTTAAAAACAAGCCGAACTCGCTTGTCTCACACCTCCAACTGATTGCCACATAAAATATGTCATGCTCCTGGGCTGCCAAAAAATTTTTAGGCACCCATTTCCACCCTCCTACCCGTACTGCCCCAATTCTATCGCCTTAGACGCATCCAGAAAAGAATGGCCTCAGAGGAGAAAAGCCACCAATTTACAGTGCTTTAAAAAAAAAAAAAAAGTGCGTCAGAGCTCATGCGCAAAGGTGCACATACACACTAATGATGTTGCTTTAGCATTTTTAAGCACTTTTCCCCATCCCAGACCCTGTGCACAGTATGTTTTTTACATGATCTTATTTACTCACTCCCCTGATGTTAAAATCAGCCCCTTCAAAATGGACACTACTTCCGGTCACACATTAGAAAATTGAAACATTTAGAAAACAAAGAGTATTTATAGTTGTACCTCTTAGAACAATCCCTAGGACCCCTTATAAAGACCTTCAAAGTTTCGCTTCCCTTTGTTCTTCTGAAGGGAGCCAGTGACGCCTTTTTTCTAAAGGGACATTTGAATTTCTTTTCAAATGTGTATCTGACCTCATTTACTGTGACTCCCTTTATTTATAATCCAAATGTATATTTGAATGTCTTTTCAAATGTAATAGCCTTTTGAAATTGGTTTACTTGTGAGTGTAAGGACCTTCTTTTCTTCTGAATTCCAAAGCATTTTCTGGAAGCTGGTAAGGGGGGAGAGGGACGGGGACGTGGAGGATATCATATTTATGTATTATCTTTATGTTTAAAGTCTCTTTTATTGATGACTAAGTGCCTGTATTACAGAGTAAGTATTAAGTACTGGATATTAGGGACAAATGCGTGAGTTTATTCGGAGCAGAGAACCAGTGGGATGGATGGCCTCAGAGGTAAGGAAGCCCCCAGCTCACCGTGGGGGACTTTATTACCACTTGCACATTCTGAGTAAATGTGAGAAGCCACACTTCAGGTCTGGTCTTTTTTCCCCCGCACTATCTCTGGCCATGTTTGGAGAAACGCACCGTAATTATCCCTGTTTACACCTGGGAGCCAGAGAGATGAAAAAATTCACCCAATGTCACACAGCCAGCAAATGAGGAAGCCAGAGGTGAGACACCCAAGTCTGATCCTTTAGTGAATCTTCTATGAAATGCTGATGTTAAAAAAATGAAAGAAAGAAAGAAAAGATTCTGTTGTTCTTCTTGGTCAGTGTTTGGTCATTAGCAACTAGGGTACCCGTTTGGGGCTCAGTGTAGTTTCGGAGGCTGTTTGCCCTCAGGGCCCTCCCTCACCGGTCTGGTGCTCTCTCTGCTCGGATCCCCCGTGGCTGCACGACTGGCCCCTGCAGGATGCACCGCAGACTCCCCCATCTCTTGGCTTCCGGGTGTGTTCAGCCAGTGGAGGTGCACCGGGTGGTTCCAGAGTCTACCCACCAGCTTCCCCGTGGATGCCAGCAATCGGTCTCCTCCCTCGACAGCCCTCCCCCACTCCTGCAATTTCTAATCTCAGATTGGCCCCCTTGCCCTTTGGGCTTCTCGCCTCTTCCATCATGGTGTAAACCAAACCCCTGCACTAAATTCTTTCTCTTGATAATACTTACAACACACACAAGCCCAGGCACAGTTAACATGGTTTGCAGCCGATTATGTTTGCTGACTACCTTTCTCATACCACAAAGCAGGACTGCACAAAGGATGCGTGCAGACAGGCAGAAAACACTGCCAAACACTGTCGGCAGGTATGAAGATAAAATATTTCAGCGTATTTCAGGCAGCAGCATTTTCCACTTTCTTGAAGGGTAAGAATGATGCATAGAGCCCCCATAGACACTGCATGACTCCTGGCTTCTTTCTTCTTTTGTTTTATTTAAAAAAATTTTTTTAATGTTTATTTATTTTTGAGTGAGAGAGAGATTGAATGGGGGAGGGACACAGAACTGAGGTTGAGAGAGAGGGAGAAGCAGAATCTGAAGCAGGCTCCAGGCTCCGAGCTGTCAGCACAAAGTCCGACGCGGGGCTCAAACTCATGAACCATGAGATCATGACCTAAGCCAAAGTCGGACACTCAACGGACTGAGCCACCCAGGTGTCCCTAATTTTTTTTTAAGTATTTTATTTATTTTTGAGAGAGAGAGAGTCGGGGAGGGGCAGAGGGAGAGACAGGAGGACAGAGGATCCAAAGCAGGCTCTGCACTGACAGCAAGAGAGTCCAATGCAGGGCTTGAACTCATGAACTGTGAGATCATGACCTGAATCGAAGTCGGACGCTCAACTGACTGAGCCACCAGGTGCCCCTCAAGGCTTCTTTAATTAACTACAAAGGGCAGCAAAACTTGGCACAAGTCTCTTGACCACAGTCAGACAAAGGTAGTCATTCTAGGGGTGCTTGGGTAAGCATCTGATTTCCACTCAGGTCATGATCTCACAGTTCCTGAGTTTGAGCCCAGCACAGTCAGTACGGAGCCTGCTTGGGATTCTCTGTCTCTTTCTCTCTTTGTCCCTACCCCACTCTCTCTCTCTCTCTCTCTCTCTCTCTCTCTAGCTCTCACTCTTTGCCTCTCCCCCACTGTCTCTCACCCTCCCTCTCTCTCTTTCAAAATAAATAAGTAAACTTAAAAAAAAAATGTAGTAATTCTAAATCTGACTTGAGTCCATCCCTGACTTTGGGCCACATACCCATCCCTCCCTTTTTCTGTGTATCTGTTCTTGTTTAACTGATGACACGCCTGACCGAGGAGGATTCGCCGGCATCACTGGGAGATACACATGTCAGCCGGAAACAGGACAATTTCTATAGTCTTTCCTTAAGCACCTTCTAGAAAACACAGCTTCTCCTTTCCCACCAAGGAAGCCCCTGGGGGACATCTGTGTCTAAATATATCTTACGTGAATTAGAGTAGCAAGTATTAACTGGAGACATTACACCCAACTTGGTTTCCGAACAGTCTCTATTGCAGCAAAAATCTCAGTTCAGGCCACCGTGAGTGTACTAGTCATGGTTCTGCAGAGAAATAGAAGTCATTGGACACACACACACATCTACACTCACACACACAGATAATTACAAGGAACTGGTTCACACAATTATGGAGGCTTGATGAGTCCAGTGTGCAGAACCCATAGCTCAGTTTGAGTCCAGAGGCTGGAAGCTGTTCTAGAACCAGGAAGAGCTAATGTCCCAGTTCAGAAACCATCAAGCAGGAAGGTTTGATATTCCAATTTGAAGGTCATCAGGCAAGAGAATTCTCTCTTCCTGGGTGGAAGGTCAGCGTTTTGTTCTATTCCGACCTTCCGCTGATTGGATGCGGCCCACCCATGTTGTGAAAGGGAGTCTGCTCTAGTCAGTTTACCAATTGAAATGTTAATCTCATCCAAAAACATCTTCACAGAAACACTCAGAATAATGTTTGACCAACGATCTGGGCCAGTCAAGTTGACACATGAAATTAACCATCACCGTGGGTAAGAGGTTTTATAAACCATAAAAGTAAGAACCACAAGGATCATTCCACTTAACTTACCAGGGCTGGAGGGAGAGGGAGTGTGAATTTATTATTGAATGTGGACAGAGTTTCAGTTTGGGAAGATGAAAAAGCTCTGGAGACAGTTGCTGGTGACAGTGACTATATGTCTCCAAAGATGTTTAAAATGATAAATTTTATGTCATGTATATTTTAACACCATAGAAAAAATTTTTTAAGTCTATACATTTACGTAGGTATGTATTTATTTAGAGAGTGAGACGCCCCAAGTGCAAGCAGGAGCGGGGCAGAGAGAGACAGAGGGAGAAAGAGAGAGTCCCAAGCAGACTCCGCGCTGTCAGCTCAGAGCCCGATGCAGGGCTCGACCTCATAAACCATGAGATCGTGACCTGAGCCGAAACCAAGACTCGGATGCTTCACTGACTGAGCCGCTCAGCCAGATGCCACAACACAATAAAATTTTCTAAATAAAAAAATTAACAGAAAAAAAATTAGGGAATGGAGTTGAGTGGGCGGTGCAGTTCTTGGGATCCCGCACACAGATTCGGTCACGTGATGTGCCACGTCATGATGGTGCGGTGTCATGGATGCGCCACGTCAGAGAGCTTCTCTCTCTGCTGGGACCTGAGCAAAGATGGCTGGCGGCCTGGGCCATCTCTCTCCCCGCACGCGCCCGCTTGGGCCTCAGTACCTGCTGGTGGTGCTCGCTTGGGTTTCAGTACGTGCTGGTTGGATCCCAAGAGCGAGGTGCTACCAATGAGCCACAGGGGAAGCCACCAGTGCTCTTAACAGCTAAGCCTGGACTGCGTCTCGTCACTGTTGTCATGGTCTAGGGGTGAAGCAGCCCCAGGCGGGCCTTTCAAGGGGCAGAGAAATAGACTCCATTTCCCAGAGTGGCAAGAATCTGTGGCCGTCTTTAATCCACCCCGAGAAGACAGAACCCAGGAAAGCGCCACGAACCAGCAGGTCACCGTTTCAGGTCCCACACGTCAGAGCCGCTCGTGACCCCATGGCAGCGGGGGTGGGTGTTCTGGCAAGCCAGGCCCCTGACCGAATCGAGTGTCCACGTGGCGCCACCACCCGCAGATGGCCAACGTTCAAGGGCTCGTTTCTAGCGTGTCTACTGAATGCTAAAACTGCGGAAATTCATTTCAACTTTCTTTGATGACTGGGATGCCGGCAGCGAGGTGGAGGGGTCGCCAGCGCCAGCATCCATTATCATTTCGCTGGTCCTGCGCCCCAGGCCTGGTTGACAGAACGCCAGAGAGATAAACCTCTTTTACTGTAATTCACACTCTGAAAAAAAGGGATTTACCAGGCAAATTAAGAGGGTGAAGAAACTTGCAGGGGGTGACATTTAGCCAGCTCCAGACACCAAACTTTTCAAGCACTTTAGAAGCCCCATTTACATACAATTACAGGAATGCTTCATTTATCCACCCCTGTCAGAGGAAGAGCCGTTTAACAGAAGTGAATTTTTCAGATAATGCTTGCTTTCCTCTAGAGGCACCAAGCCATTTTAGCCAGGCTGCATGGAAATCTGCCCCCGATGGACTGCAAGCCTCCAGAAGCTTCCACAGGAGCACGCAGCATAGGAGGAACACAAATTACCTGTTGGTCTCTAAAATGACAGTGGCCTTGAAGCTACCCACCCCGTGTGGCTGCCTTCACACATTCAAAACACATCCATTGACCCCTACTTTCACGAGGTGTTGTTTTTATTGCGTTCTTGCCGGTTGTTCTTTCTAAATTCAAGTACAAAGAATTGAAATAGTTTACTCTCAGGTAAGTGGTTGACTCTATCCCCGGTGTTTTGTTTGCTCAAATCTCTGATCCGCTCACCGGTCCCTCACCTCCTCATAAGCGTCACTCCTCACCTGCTGGATGCGTATCTTTCATGCGTGTGCCTTAGAAAAATGCATGGTGCTATTTGGTGTGTCTGTGTTCTCTACTAATATAAACGGCATGGTGCTAGGGAATTCTTTGTGTCACCTACTTTTCCCACCAAACTCCAGGTCTTTAAGAGGGGTTTACCCCTTTCCCAATGCCGACTCTTTTCCACAGGCATCCACTTCTGACCTATTGGATTGCTCTGGGGCTGGGCCACTGGGCCGTGTCCCTGCCTCAGAAACTGTGCAGCAAGAGTCATCCTTCCGTACCTCTTCCTGAGGGACAGTTTCTCTGGGTGTGAGGCCAGGGCTGAGATGACTTGAGCCTGAGGTCTACGCATGCATACTCCGTTTCAGAAGGGCTACCAGACCCCTCTCCAATGTAGCTCTGTCAGTTCATATGTCCCTAGCGGTTCAGGGAGACTCCTGGGGGCCCACGTCATTACCGATGCTTGGTGTTATTCCATTTTTTCTTCTGTTTAATTGAGGGATAGTTGACAGACAGTGTTATGTTAGTTTCAGGCGTACAATATAATCATTCAACGTTTCTACACATTGCTCAGTGCTCATAGAGGTAAATGTGCTCTTAATCTCCTTCATCCATTTTGCCCACCCTTCACCCACTAGGTTTATCCATGTTGTGGATAGATCACATTCTATCCACACATGGATAGAATGTGGCGAGATCACGTTCTTTTCTGTGCTATCGATACACCATCTCTTCTTTATCTATTCATCTACGGATGGACCCTTGGGCTGCTTCCATATCTAAGCTACCATAGAGAATGTTGCAACAAACATAGGGGTACGTGTATGTTTTTGAATTAGTATTCAAAAGTATTGTTTGCCTTGGGTTAATACCCAGTAGTGGAATTATTGGATCATGGTAATTCTATTTCTCATTTTTTGAGAAGCCTTCCAGCTGTTTTCCAGAGTGGTTGCACCAGTTTGCATTTCGAGCAACAGTGTGCAAGGGTTCCGTTTTCTCCACGTCCTCACCAATACTTGTTATTTTTTGTGTTTTTGGTTTTAGACATTCTACCAACAGGTGTGAGGTGATGTCTCACCGTGGTGTTGATTTATATTTCCCTGATGATGAGTGATGTTGAGCATCTTTCCATGTGTCTGTTGGCCATCTGGGTGTCTTCTTTGAAAAAAATTGTCTATTCAATCTTTTTTTAAATTTTTTAATGTTTATTTATTTTTGAGAGACCAAGCTCGATGGTTAGAAAATGTTACCTACGTGTTTTACTTTTTATATTGTTGATTACTAGAAGGTTGAGAACCTCTCTGTGGGCGTGTTAGTCATCATGGTGTACCTAGTCATCGCTTTCCCAGTCTGTCACTCCCTCCTGACTGTCATTAGAGACTTTCAACAAACGAAAATGCTTAATTCTGATGTTACCTCCCTATTTCTATAGTTCTTTTCTCTTCCCTACTAATCTCACCTGTCACTTTTAACTCCTCTCCATAGTTTCCCCCTAATCCCCCAAAACTTAATTCCACATCTGCGTCTTACTCCCGTTTTCTCTCTGTCTGGCATATATTCTCCTCGCGTGCATGCCACCAGGCCAATCCCTACCCAGATTCTTGTCATTTGCTCCAACATTGCACATCACTTTGCTTCCACTTCTATTTAGCACGGGTCACATCCCATCACCTCCGGAAGTTAGTCACTGTGAGCTCCATTTCCCCGGGGGAATAAAAGTCCCTTGAAAGTAGGGCTTAAACTCTACCTGCCTTGACATTTCGGGGCAGGGGGGGAACAAGACAGTGACTAGTAAGAAATTAATAAGCGTCTATCAAAGAGATGAAATCTATCTTTCAAGAAAGTTTACAGCCTGAAAAGTAAGCCAGTCTCTAACCCACATTCACATCCCCTCTTGAAATACGCTGCCATCTCAAGAAAAGTCCGATGTGAAGCCCAGCTGGAATCTTCTCCTTTGGAGCAAGTGAAGGCATGGAAGGAATTTATTCAGAAAATCCAAGGCTACAGACTCAACTGTTCTCTGTAAGGCAGACAGATGTGAGAGGAGAAAATGGGGAATAGGAAAATACTAGAGCTCTTCTTCAAGGGGTGAAGATGTCGGATCATCCTATTTCACAGCAGGTGCAACATGTCCTGGCTACCTGTCACTGCGTAGCAGTCGGCCACAAGATTGTGCTTAAAGCAGCAGCAATGGTGTATTATTATCCCTACCAGTTCTGCGGGGTGACTGGGCTCATCTGGGCAGGTTTTGCGTGGGAGGTGGGGGTGGACATACGTCACAGTCATGTGACAGTAAGGCTGAGCCGGAGTCATCTGGAAGGCTTCCTCACTCATGTGTCTGGTGCATGGACTTGACCAGCTGGGGCTTTGGAAAAGCTGGAGTCACTGGACCATCTCTTGAGGTGTTCTCTCCCCGAGATCTCTCAGCATGGTGGCTTCAGGGTAGCCAGACTTCTCACGGGGCCGCACGGACCTTGAAAGGCACGCACAAATCTAAAGAGGTGGAGAAAAGGAGCAGGCAAGCCAGGAGGAAACCGTTCCACCTTTTCTGACCTGGCCTCCACCACGGGCTGTTCACAGAGTCGGTCAAAGGTCCAGGATCGAGGGGAGGGGAACTAGACCCCACATATTGACAGTGACCAGAAAAATTTGGAAAAAGCATGTGGAAGCCTGAAACATAACCATGGCCATTTTTGGAAAACACAATTGCCTAAACCAAAAACCAGACTGAAGGTATCACAACACTCATCTCTCAGAGGCTTAGTGGCCCTGTCTGTACGATAAGCCCGTTGGGTCAGGCCAGTATTTATAGTAACGTTTATCTAACAAATCTTTTCCTGAAACTCAAAATGGAGAGCCGGTGACCATGAAGCTGTTACCTTGGAATAAAGAGACCCCCAAACCCCGTCCAGGTGGCCTCCTCTTTCCACCTAAGGTCCTGAGTTCCTTTCCAGCTGGAACCGCGCCTGCCTTGATGACTGCATACCTTCGAGGTAGCACCCAGGTCCCAGGAAGGACGGGGCTCCCCTCCTCACCCTTCAGCTCATGCCTAAGGATCAAATCAGCCCCTTTCTGCTGCCATTCCCATCACTCAGCCTGGGAGCTGATTGATTTAACCCAACAGAGACAGATTGGCGAAATCACCCTCGCAATAGGTGCTGGAGAGTAATGGTACCCGGGAGGGACAGGTAAGCAAAAAGGGAACACACCCAGGCAATTTTCAGACATCTCCACTGCCCATTACTTCCTTCACTTAAATAAACAAATAACCCCCAGGCAATCAGCAACCAGAACTGCGGCGGCTGCAGGAATGATTTCCTTTCACTAGATGCAAAGACTAATCGATGCCCCTTAATCGCAACCCCACATGCGCAAACAGCACGCGAGCATCCCTGGCCAGCTTTCTGCTTCTGCCCATCTACTCTACACAGAGTGGAGGTGAAGCCCTTCCTTTTTCACCTCCCTGAAGTATGAGAGGAGACCAGCCCCACTGCCCACAGCTAGGGCTCTCTGCTGGGTAAGGGAGTGGATACAGTCCAGTGTGCTGAGATTGAGGGGGAAATGAAGCATGAAGGGGGTCTTGGGAGTTAGATATTCCATTACAGGACACAGGGGCCATTTTCCATAGCTATTGGTCAGCGGTCGGGAGCCGGTGTGTGGTACATGCAGAAATGCAGGTCCACCCAGAGGCAGCCCCTACACCAGCCTCTAGGGCCTACCTTGTGAATGTGACTGGGGACAATTGTTAGCAGGGCCCTAGATAGAGCTCTCTTTTTCCCAGTGAATGGATCCCAGTGGGACAGGAGCCATGCTGCCCCTTGGGCTAACTGACCAGGTCAGGATCTGTGGGGAGTGGCCAGAAACCACCTTCTCTCACTTTGGTTGTGTTCCCAACTTCAGCCCACTTTCCCATGGACCCATTCTGAAGTTTGTCTTGGGGAAAATTCCAGGGGACATACATTCCCATACCTACCTTGACCTTGACGTATGGGGTAGTGGTGTCACCTGACTATGAATCCAGTGAGCATCTGGGCATCATATCAACGTTCCCTCCTGGGGTGGCCAAGAAGGGAGCCCCACAGATGATTCTGTCTTACCTGCTGCAACAAATGAATGAGCTTCCATAAATCTCAAATTTCTGTCATTTTCAAATTACCGTCACGATCCGGGCCATACCTCGCATCTTATGTATTTGTTTTCCTTTAAACTCACTTTTGTAGGAAAAGAGGGGCATATTTATTTTTAAGGAAAACTTTTTATCACTGCCCCAACTGGAAAACCAATACGGCATGCCATAAATAGACTATGATGATAAAAATAAGCACAATGGGAGTTCATGGTGGATTAAACACAAACGTTTTACTCTGCTCATCTCTAAAACCCTGATACAATGGTAGTTAAGTGATAAAAAACAAAAAGGCATATATCCACAGGACCAGAGAAAGAACAGAAGAGCAGACAGCAAATGACAGATGTCAACCAAATTTTAGAGACTAGTGAGAAAATAGGTTAATTAGGTCTGTGATAAAGGACACAAAGAGATAAGCTGTGCTTACCATTAGGGCCTTGGTAAGCCTCCTGGAAAGGTGAAAGGGCTAAAACCAGTAAAAGGAAAGGAAAACCTGAAAATGAAATGCTTTCACAGAGCCCTAGATTCTCGCTCCCACCAACTTCCTGCCAGGGACCACTCCTCTCCATCCCAGCAAAAGATGGGAAGTGTATCCTTTGGGAAGTTTGATGATAATATCAGTCCTAACATTCCTTAAAAGGCCTGTATTCTAAATGTCCATCAACTGACAAATGGATCAAGAAGATGTGGTTTATATATACGATGGAGTACTACATGGCAATGAGAAAGAATGGTATCTGGCCATTTGTGGCAACGTGGATGGACCTCGAGGGTGTCATGCTAAGCGAAATAAGTCAGGCAGAGAAGGACAGACACCATATGTTTTCACTCATAAGTGGAACAGGAGAAAGCTAACCAGGGACCATGGGGAGGGGAAGGAGGAGGGATGGGGGAAAATCATGAGAAACTCTTGAATACCAAGAACAAACTGAGGGCTGATGGGGGAGGGGGAAAGGGGATAGGCAATGATGGGCATGGAGGAGGGCACTTGTGGGGATGAGCACTGGGTGTTATGTGGAAACCACTTGACAATAAACTAAAAAAAAAGGCATGTATTCTAAAAGTTGAAAATGCAGCTAACAACAAAAACAAATCCTTAGCGTTTTATTACCTGTATCTTTTAGGTATTGGGCCTGCATGAGTTCAAATGGTAAGGCCCCTGGGGACACCATGGGCACTACAGCTTCTGCTATTTGCAGGTAAGAAAAGTTATTATGTCCACGACATAGGAACACAGAGCTATAAAAAGGAACACTCGGGGAACAGGGAGAAGGTTAAAAATAAAAGATGGAGAGCAAATAAGAAAACAAGGGGATTGTTTCAGGTCCACCACTTAAACAATAGACATTCCAGGGGCGCCAGGGTGGCTCACTCATTGAAGTTTCTGACTTCAATTCAGGTCGTGATCTCACAGTTCCTGAGTTCAAGCCCCTCATCAGGCTCTATGCTGAAAGCTCAGAGCCTGGAGCCTGCTTCAGAGTCTGTCTTCCTCTCTCTCTGTTCCTCCCCTGCTCATGCTCTGTCTCTCTGTCTCTCAAACATAAATAAACATTAAAAAAAAATAATAGACATTCCAGAGGCAAAAAAGCAAAAACAAAACAAAACCAAAAAAAATTCCAGAGGGTACAGAAAGGAGGAAATTATCAAAGAAATAATACAAGAAAATCTCCCCAAAACTAAAGACTTTGGTTTTCTGATTGATTGGCCCCATGGCAAACCCAATGGAAGGAATGGACAGACAACTTCACCAAGGGAAATCATTATGACATTTCAGAGCACCAGAAATAAAAGAGGCTATAATATTCCAGAGAGAAAAAAAGAAACGAAACAAAACACCAGCATAACCGGGTCACATATGTGAAGAATTAAGAATTCTTTATTTTTAATAATTAACAGGATTTCTTAACAAGCAACAGACTTTTGCAACAACATTAGAAGCCATGGAATAGTACCTTTATGATTCTGAAGGGAAATTACTTCAACGCTTAAATTTTATACACAGCCAAACTATCAATCCAAAGTTGGGGCAGATAATCAAGGCTTCTACAAAGGTACAAGGATGTCAAAAACATGCACCCTTTCTCAGGAACATATCAGAGGATGTGCTCCACCAAGACAAGGGAGTAAATCAAGAAAGATGAAGACATGAGACTCAGGCACAGGGGCTCTTGCCCAGGACAACAGCAAGGGAAGTGCCCAGTGACAGCTGTGCTGTAGGCCGAGGGGGCCGCGGGATCAGATGGGCAGGAGGAGGGATGGCTCCAGGAGGGATGTCTCCAGGAAAAAATGGAACTGACAGGTTAACTGACAGGTGTGGCCGGGTGTAAAATTGGATTGAGGCCCTTTGTACAGAGCTCCTGGAGGGTATGGGAAGAGTCACCCAGACATTCACAGAAAGCCAAGCCAAAGAAGGCAAAGGCCAGGGGAGAATGACACCCTAAGACGCTACCCGACAAAGCTGGGAATAATATTGACCCATTCATCATAATGAAAACACTAAATCTCGATTCAATAAAAAAAATACAACAGACCCATGGCAGGAAGTTGGAATGAAAAGGAAATACGTGTGAATAAGATGTGGTCTAAAAGACTGCCCATTGTTCATATTTGGAAATTAATAGTAACTACTTGGTATGTGAGAAAAACCAGGAACCAGTAACATACATGTGCCTTTTAAAAGTACAGAGAGGGGGTGCCTGGGTGGCTCAGTCAGTTAAGCATCCAACTTCAGCTCAGATCATGATCTCATGGTTCATGGGTTTAAGCCCCATGTCGGGCTCTGTGCTGACAGCTCAGAGTCTGGAGCCTGCTTCAGACTCTGTGTCTTCCTCTGTCTCTGACCTTCCCCTGCTCCCACTCTGGTTTCTCTCTCTTTCTCAAAAATGAATAAACTTAAAAAAATAAAAATAAAATAAAAGGACAGAGAGAAAAAACACAGAAGAAATTGCTGTAAGAATCGACAGAGGTTGCTTCAGAGAATTTGAATTTGGGGCCTGCAGGGTTCAGGTGGACCAAGGGGTCTGCATTTCATTATAAGTCTAATGCCCTGCAGTTATGTATTAAGTAATATTGATGTATGATTCTGATACAACTTTTAAAATAAATCAAAAATCGAACACAACTAAAACAAAATAACATTTTCCCTAGAGATCACATTCAAACCAGTTTAAAGTTCCGTCCCTCAAGGCTGACTTTCTATTTTGAGGAGATTGAGCTCCCAAACCACGACCCCACACTACCTGGTGCTCAGACAATGCTGAGTTCGCTGTTACCGCAGGAAAGGAAATGATCCCTTTGGCAGAGTTCTGGTGGTGTCTCCGAGCACGGAAAGCAGGCCAGGATCCCCTGAGAATCGGAAGTTCGGTCGTCAAGAGAATCTTTCCATTCAGGATTGGTGGCAACAGCAAAGCGAGGATTTTGACAGACCAGAGTCAAAAGAATCTTAGGGCACAAGCTGTCTGCCGGTGCTTTCACTGGAGTTGACAGGTCCTCTGAGAAGTGATGAACATTCAAATCCTTTGCCCGAGCAGGACAGTCTTGGAACGCAGGCTAATGAAGACCGTGACCCGCAAAGCCTGTGCACTCGGGTAGCAGGCTGTGGCTCGTTCTCAGCGTCAGGCTGCGTATTGGAAGATGGCTTGAGTCCTTAAAACAAGAAAGGAATAATTGACCAATGTTAATGAGTGTCACCATTGTGTATTATCTGTACCCAACGTTCCTTGGCCCACATTTTGGGATAAAACAAGTATCACAGTTAACGAAGTGTTATTATCGGTAGTGTTAATTACACTCTTGGTAATTATTAAACCTCAAAACTTGAAGGCCTGAACTTCCATGATCTTTGTCTTCCTTCACTGATTTGGAAACAGGAGAGAGAGAGAGAGAGGGGAGGAGAGAGAGAGAGAGAAAGAGAGAGAGAGAGAGAGAGAGAGAAAGAGAGAGAGAGAGAAGACAAGCCTCAAGGCTGTGAAGGGCATGACATTTATGTCCCAGATGTGGGTGTTGGTGGCCTGAGGCCAGAGCCCATCTCTTCGTGGCCTGCTTGCAGGAACAAGACATCCCAGGCCACTTATTTTTGTGTCCATGTCAAGACTCCAGTGTTCTAGGTAGTTGAGTAATTGAAGTATTTCATTTCAGTATATGCTTTTGGATATTTACATTATTATATTATATTATATTATATTATATTATATTATATTATACTATATCATATTATATATTTAATCCACTAAAAGATTTCAAATAACATGCAAGGCAAGGCAACGACCCACTTTTGCATTGTGCTTCATATGTTCCCTGGTACCTCACCTGGCCTAGCATGGATGGGAGTCACTGAGCCCACAAGGGGTCCATTGAAAACTTCCAGTTGGGGTTCTGTGTCCACATATCCATGGTCCTCAACTGCCGCCTGCCCGTGCACTGCTCATGTGCTTGCTTTTGAAGGTTCCTCCAGCCCGGGATAAAGGGTGCAGAGTGATATTCTTTCCCCACACGTAAAGGTCGTTTTCTGATGAAAACAAGATTGCACTGGGTTATTTGTTTTCAGCAACAATACGTGAGCAAACACTTGAGTCTGTGTCTGCCAGGCAACCCCCGCTCCTTGCAGTGTCCTGGGGGCAGCCCCCAAGGCCCACACCTGCTGGGGCAATTCCCCCTCCCGCTCCTCGTGCGTCGTGCATCTAGATCAAGGGACATGTCTGGGGGACCTCTAGACCAAGTCCAACGGTCAGCGAGGCAGAGGGCCTTCTCAGAGACAGCCCTGGTGGTCCTTCCGCACCCAGCACCCCTTCGACCTGCAAATCGCTTTTGCTCGGAGCTGCGGCCATACCAGGCACTGGGGTTTAAGTGCAACCGTGAGCTCAAGTCTCTTTCAGATTCCAATTCCAGAGGCTGCTGGGGGATATTTTTAAAGTTAAATCCACTCACAAAGGCCTTGGGGTGGGGGATGGGGGTGGTCAGTGGCAAACTCTCGGATGCCACCACTATTGCCTAGAAAAGCAAAAAAAGACGTAAAACCAACCAAATAACAAAAACCAAAAAAGAAAGAAAAAAAGAAACAAACAAACAAACAAACCCGCTTTTAAAGACTTGATTTAAAGGCAGAGTCAGGATCAGTTTTGACAGGTGGACTGGGGTCAGGACAGATGCCCCGGCTCCGGGCTGTGCTGCCCTGCCGGACAGACGGACAGCGGGCCTCCCCTGAGAGCCCCAGCAGGCCCGCGGTGCCTCACTCACCTCCCCCAGCCGCACCCCTCCCTGCCCATTCCACCCGCCAGACCCAGAACAAGACAGGAGATTTGTGACCGCTGATGTGTGGCCCGTCCGAATGAAGGGGGCTTTTCATTAACGAAGTAGCGGGCGGTGTCATCTTCCCCTGAGTCGGAATCATTCACTATTCGCACAATGTGTTATTATTGTATTTTTAATTGAAATGTAAATTCTGGGAACACTCTGACCCAATTTACTCCCAGGGAAAAAAGGGCAAAATTCTCATTTTCAAGGCTCTAGAAATGCAAGTTAGTGTTATTAATGATTAAGCTCTTTTTCCTTCCCCCCTGCTGCGGGGTGGGGGCCGGAATGGGGACCTTCTTATCCGGGCACAATGGTAATGTTACCCTGCCCTTGGAGCACATTTGATCGGCAAGGTAGATCTGGGTGGGAAGCTCACATATTCCCCCCCCTGCAGTCGGTCCTGGGGTTCACACCTGGGCTGGGAAATGGCCAGAGTGTATAGATGCGGTTTCAGGTTTCAGGTTTTCAGTGACGATGATGATTGATGTGTGATTAAATGATTGATTTGGAGGGGAGATTACTGTCTAGTCTATTTTAGAGAAACTCGCTTTGTAAAAAATAGAACCTGGTGGAGACAGGATGATTCGGGAGTTGATTCAGACTTTGCCCACAAGTGTTGTGCTCTCATGTCCCATTCACTGGGTGATAATTCCTGAGCTACCGATTGAGCTTAAAGGGTGGTATTTGCAACCCCGACGGTCTCTGCATGGACAGGAGACAGCATTCACTCTACTGATAAATCTTTATTGTGTACCTACTAAGTGCCAGACTAGGAGGTAGATGAAAAAGCAAGGATGACTACTTACTGAAGTATTTCTGCATTCCCACTAAGTTTTGGGGCACCTGTGTGGCTCAGTTGGTTAAGCGTCCAACTCCGGGTTTCAGCTCAGGTCATGATCCCAAGGTCGTGAGACCAAGTCCCAAGTCAGGCTCTGCACTGAGCATAGAGCCTGCTTGGGTTTCTCTTTCTCTCTCCCTCTGCTCCTCTCTCTCACTTGTTCTCTCTCTCTCTCTCTCTCAAATAAAAATTAAAATATAAAAGTACTTCTGTCTTCCTACTAAGTTTCAATGACAGCTCTCATGTCAACTTCCAAGAGAGGTCACCCTGCCACCCCTCTAAGACACTTCTGTTCTATGCACTCTCGGTCTTTGGCCCTTTCAGTATTCTCCTTATAGAGCTGATTGTTGCTGGAAATTATCTTGCTCACTTGTCCATTTATTTATTACTCATCTCCCCTTACCAGCCTGCTCCCACTGGACGGTGAGTACCAGTCCTTGACGGTCCCCATTGTTCAGTGTGTCCCCAGAACAGAGGTCCCCAGCACTCATCAGCAATGAATGAATATTTATCCCAAAGGGATGACAAAGGTACCAAAAGTGCAGAAAGTCCACCTGACCCGGAGACCTACTGTGTTTCCTACCAACACCACACACCCACCGTGTGCCACAGAAATGAATAAACACAGCCATGGCGGGGAAGGAGCTCAGAGCTGGTGCTGATGACAAATAATTAATACAGCCCAATGTGATGGTGTCAGTCACGGTTCTCAACTGGGGGCAACTTCACATCCCCCACCCCCTCCAACCCCTGGGACTACCAGGTCATGTTTTTGGTTGTCACAACTAAAGGGAGGTG
>NC_043715.1:31333586-31334685 GCF_006229205.1 Suricata suricatta | reverse complement strand
CCGTGTGCCACAGAAATGAATAAACACAGCCATGGCGGGGAAGGAGCTCAGAGCTGGTGCTGATGACAAATAATTAATACAGCCCAATGTGATGGTGTCAGTCACGGTTCTCAACTGGGGGCAACTTCACATCCCCCACCCCCTCCAACCCCTGGGACTACCAGGTCATGTTTTTGGTTGTCACAACTAAAGGGAGGTGCTACTGGTGCACCGAGGCCAGGGATGTTAAGGAACCCGGGGATGCACAAGGAATTAGGCAAAGAATTAAGAATTCTTTGGTTCAAAATGTCAATAGTGGACAGGTTGAGAAGCTCTGTTATAGACAAAAAATTGTATATAGAATCAATTATGGAGGCAAAGGGAGAGTGAAGGGAGGCCCTGGGCTGATGGTCTTGGCAGCCGTTACAGAAAGGGTTGAAGACAGCACAGCAGTGCACACCCTAAACACCTGAAGTCACCTCTAAATCAAGCCCAAAGAACGAGGGCTCTGGATGTCCACTGCTTCCCCCCCATCCACTTAGACATGCATACCCTTCTTTTTTTAAGTGTATTTGTTTTGAGAGAGAGAGAGAGAGAGAGAAAGCATGAGTAGGGGAGGATCAGAGAGACAGAGGGAGAGAGGAAATCCCAAACAGGCTCCATGTTCAGCAAGGAGCCCACCATGGGGCTCGAACTCACGAACCATGAGAGCATGACCTGAGCCGCAATCAACAGTTGGATGCGTACCTGACCGAACCACCCAGGCATCCCTAATATATCCACACCCTTCTGATAGGAATCCTATTCCAATCCATCACTTTCTAGGAGAGGCTGAGGTCTGGCAAGGTAATAGACTATGAGATCATTTAGTAACCCCGGTAATGAAGGAGGTTAAAGTCCCCGTTTAGAATGGGACAGATGGGACACCTGTGTGGCTCAGTCAGTTAAGTGTCTGACTCTTGTTTTGGCTCAGGTCATGACCTCATGGTTCATGAGTTTGAGCCCCATGTTGGGCTCCGTGCTGATGGAGCCTACTTGGGATTCTTTCTCTCTCCCTCTCTCTCTGCTCCTCCCCTGCTCTTGCGCTCTCAAAATAGATAAGTAAACTTTTTTTTTTTTT
>NC_043715.1:31317542-31333486 GCF_006229205.1 Suricata suricatta | reverse complement strand
GGGGAGCGGGCAGGAGGCCTGATGGGGAACTCACCCTCCACTGCTGTCCACCCCCCCCACCTGCAGTTTCCATCTGGGCCTCCTCTTCAGCAATGTGGAGAGGTCACCTGGCCATGGTCTGCGGGAGGGTCAAAGGCACGGGTGCCGTGAAGCTGACGTTCACGCATTTCTTCTCTGAGTCTGGAGAGTGTCCTAAGCCAGTCCCCACTCCTGTGCCTCTTGTTCCTCGAAGCAAGACCAGCTTGCCCAAACCACAAATTACACCTGGGAAGAGGCCGCCAAGCCCTGAACGCCGGTGGCTCTGAAAAGCCCCCTCCAGCCAGCTGTACCGCAAAGGGAATGAAAAACTCAAGGTCAACATGAAACAGATACTGGAGCTCTGGGAGGGAGGCCAGAGAAGGGTTTCTCCAACTGGAACATTTCCCAGAAGACAAGGTGAGGCAACTTCCTTGAGGAAGGTGGGGTGCTTGGGGAGACATGGGCGTGCGGTTCAAGGCAGAACTCTGCCACCTTCTCTCACACCACCGGGGAAAAGGTACAGAATCCCACTCTGGGTGCATCCTTCCAGTGGCTTCCACATTAGCCACATTTCTCAGCACTGGGGAGGACACAGTGAGGCATTTAGCCTTTTTGTGGCCTGATCCACACCCCCACGGCCCCACTAATTTCAGTGCTGGGGTAGCAGACAGTTCCACGTCCGACGCCCACACGCCTGGGCCACGTCCCCACTTTTCCGCCTCAAGTGTGCCTGGAAGGGCAAACTCTGCTCAACTATGATGCAGGCATAGCCTCAGACTCCTGGGGGTCACCCTCACCTAGCCAGGGCTGACCCTCCACCTGTGGGGCGGGAGACTGTAGGTACCCCAGTGTCATTCTGTGAGCCCGACAATACTCAGTGCATCCTGCCTGGTTCCCAGACAGGCCTGTAGCCGTGACCAGCTCCATCACTTTCTCTGGCTTCTATTCCTTTCTTCTCTGACTCTCCCTGCTCCTTCAACTCTTGGCTTCTGGGATGTCTTTCAACTAAACCCTGTGCACCCAAGTCGTTTTTCTCAGGCTGTGCTTTTGGGGGGATCCAAAGGTAGGAAGCATGAGAAACCAGAATTGAGGGGCGGGTCTCAGGCGTACATTTGAGAACCAACAGATGCCTCGTCTGCCCACATGAACCCAGGCTGTGTGCTGTGTCCTGGGCAGATCCTACACAGCGGGAGCACCTAGTGCACCAGAAGGTGTTTTTCCAATGGCATGTCCGTGCTTCCTTCATGCGGTGGGAGTGGCCTTGAGGAATGACCTAGGAGTTTTTGCAGACAGTTCAACGGCCCAAGGATAGCGCTTCTCATTTGAGCTGTGACTATACCAGGAGGCAGGGGCAGGACTGGGAATCTCCCTTGTTTGGCCCAAAGTGTCAAGACCACAGCATTTGCCCCAGAGAGTTCTTTGAAATAGGTTAGATGGTGTCTTTGATAAAGTCATTGAACAAATGCATGGTGGCTCGGCATTTTCTCGTTTTCTGCTTTTTATTATTATTTTTTTAATGTTTATTTGAGAGAGAGCATGTGCGTGTGAGCAGGGAAGGAGCAGAGAGAGAGAGAGAATCCCAGGCAGGCTCCACGCTGTCAGCAAAGAGCCCGGATGTGGGGTCATGAGATCATGACCTGAGCCGAAACAAGAGTCAGAAGCTCAACTGACTGAGCCACCTCAGTGCTCCTCTTTCGCTTTGATAAATCATAAAATAGCCCATCTTTGGAATATGTGGAAGTGATACTTTTTGTTCTGGCCCAGTATTTCCCAAGGTATGCCATGTTTAAGGAAATATGGGGCCACACCACTTCATAACCTTGAATCACACAGCAAGACAAAATTTCCCTTTGTAATTCTCTTTCAATTCCATAGAGATTCACAGAAAGGCACAATTTGGTGCCTGTATGCCTTTCACCCCACTCCAGAATTTGACATTCTTCCTCCTTCTCTGAGCGAGAATCAGCTTCAAGCTGAAAACAGTATCTGACTAAAATTTTATGATTTTCATGGAGGTAATTTTCAGGGTTTTATTGTTCCATAAGAAAAGGAAGGTCAGTGTCCATGTACAGAAGTGATATAAGTTTTCTCTTTTGAGTAAATTCATTAAAACAAAAAAAAAATGGAGTGAATTAAAATATGAGGTAACTGGCATGGTGAAATTTATGAGTGCCGTTTGCAAACGACCGAAGTTTAGAGAACGCTATTGTCAGCCATCACTCCTGTTGTGATTTCTGTCCCCTGCTTTCAGTCAGTTCTGTCATGTGGCAATTAAAGTGGAAAACTTTCTGTTGCAGGGAGTAACCCATCTGGAAAAGGATTCAGAGATCTGTTGTGATCTTGACAAGGTCCTTCCTTTCAGGACTGGGCTGCCCCATCTTTGAATGGGGGGGGGCGGGGGAGGATGGGTAAGACACTCTCCAGTGACTCTTCCAGCTCTGGTGGTCTAGGTTTACTGATGTGGAGGACCCGCAAGACCTGACCTGCAGCCCAGACTTCTCTCTAATGAGCTCAACATCTAGAACACACCACGTCCACAATTCAACTCATTCTCTTTCCCTTTAGTCTCTACATGTCTTCTCTGACTCCTGCCTGTCCCACTTGCACTGCCTCTCTGTCTGCCTCGGTCCTGGTGCTCACCCCCTCTCCCGAACTGAAACAACAGCTTCCTACCTGGGGTCCTTGCTTCCCCGAGTGTCTTCCTGGGTAGGGACTTCACAGATCACGCTGCTGGCTGGGCCTCAAAGTAAGATCTAGCGATGGCAACACATGAGCCCCTTGCAGCCCTCTCCCGGTTCCTCGGCTTCTGCTCTACCTGCATTTGCCATCATTTCCTTTCGGCTCACCCTTGCCCACACCTCTCAATATGTTATCTGCCTAATACCTCTCTCTTTTTTTAAATAATTGTTTTTAAGTTTATTTATTTTTGAGAGCAAGAGTGCATGAGCGGGGGGGGGGGGGGGAGAGAGAGAGAGAGAGAATTCCACGCAGCCTCCATGCTCAGCGAGGAGCCCAATGTAGGGCTCCAACTCACACCATGAGATCATGACCTGAACCGAAATCAAGAGTCAGTCGCCCAACCGGCTGAGCCACCCAGATGTCCCAAATTCCTCTCTTTGAAGACTCATTTCAGGTGTCCCCTTTTCCGTGAAGCTTTCTGTGATCAAATTCCCCACTGCTGCCAGTCTGGGACACATACTGCTTCCTTCTGAGCCCTCCTGTTACCCTGGGTTTTGCTGTTGTCACACAGCATTGTGGTTATCTCCAAGTGCCCACTCCCTCACCAGGCTGCCAGCTTCCTGGTATGCTCAGTGTCTATCCCAGGGACTGGCATAGAGTAAGGTGTCCCAGAACTATATGATAAACACATGAATGGTTTATCAGTGATTCATCTTATAACTCTGGGAGCCTGGGATGCCTGGGTGACTCAGTCGGTTAAGCGTCTAACTTTTGATATTGGTTCAAGTCATGATCTCATGGTTCTGTTCATGAGTTCAAGTACCACATGGGGCGCTCTGCTGAGAGCGCAGAGTCTGCTAGGGATTCTCACTCTCTCCTTCTGTCTCTGCTCCTCCCCCCTCCCCAAAGAACATTAAAAAAATGTAACTCTGGAGTCTAGCACTCTGCCAACAGAGCTCTTCCAAATGACTCCATGGTCTTCCTCTTCACACCCTGGCATTTTCTTAGGTATTATCTTGTAAGGACAAGGTTAGTTTATCACCTACATCAATACTGATTCTCTCAGGAGGCTGGAAGCTTCTGGAAGACAGGGATTGCTTCCTACTACATTCCCTGGCTGGGAAAACAGGCATCATGACTAATGGTAACCATCCAGCAAGACTCAAACTCTTCATAAACATAACTAGATATCCTGTAGGCCCCCAGACCCACCACTGTTTCTATTTCATACTTCCTAGGTCAGACCCATTTTGTCATTCCTAAGCCATTGGCCGGATACACTCCATCACGCATGCTGTAGCACCAGATACAATTATATATGGAGGGAAGAAATATCTATTTTGGTCTCAAGAAAATTATGTGATTTTGCTTAAGTTCAATTTTAAAACATGGAATATGACTGAACTTAATGTTAGTACTTAGGAAAAATGTTCACAGTAATTACAGATGAGGATACATATATGCAATTTATTTCAAATTTAGTAATACAAAAAAATTCTGGATCCTAACGTAACTATTTATAACTTGGCCAGGAGAACTCTGAGAATCCCAGTTATTTCGCCAGAATAGGTTATTCTTCATGTATCTTATTTAAGCCATAATGCATGACAGAGCGTGAATTATGGTATATTAATTCTCACCTAGTGTGCTATTAGGCCTGCATTGACGGCCGAGAGCTGTCAGTGCAACTAGGCATGAATTAATATCTAATAATTCCCCTGCTGAAATGTCTTATTGAGATTATAGCATTTTATTAGTAAAGGTTATTTCCTTTAAAAATGTTTTTGTATGCTAATTGGGAGATGGGGGCTCAGCATGGAAATGGCTTCCCTGCCTCCTCCACAGCCATTCCTGAAACTTCTCTTTGACGTCTCCAACATCTCATTCTCGTTGATACCCAGATAATCGTTGTTTGGAAGTTTTCTCAGAAGCGTGACACAGAGAAGCTCCTAAGCAATTGGAAACACGAACATCATAGTTTGCTTTGCCCAGAAATTTTATTCTATAAAATGTACTGAGACTTGCAAGCATAGGCGCCACCCAACAAAGGGCTGAGGGGGGACGTAACATGTCACAGATTTCTTACAACATCAGGCGGAGGCCACTGTGGGTGGTGGGGGACAAGGTAGGCTCCAAGTCTAAGGGAGAGGCTTTGAATCTTGGTTCTAGTGCTTATGAGCTGGAATCCTTAGGCCAAGCAACTCAATCTCTCTGGTTTGCCATTTCCTTCCAATACAATGAGTACTGTATTGGATACACCTCCTATCAGGTACGTGGTGATGCATGAGTACCGGGACCCTGAGACCCTTCTCTCTATGAACCTGCCCTTCCTGTTGAAGCCAAAGTGAACCCTGCCCAGCCACTCTCCTCTCTCTCTCTGAGGTATGGACTAACAGTCTTCCGTTGGTGTTCAGTTCACGTGGGAGTCACGTCCCCCTTGCTCACTGGGTTCCAGCTCCTTCTTTCTGTTGCTCACATAGGCTGCGATTCTCCCTAACTCAGGGCCTGCAAACATGCTGCTGGCACTTCCAAGTTTCCCTTATACCACCTTTCCCTAGTTAACACTCATACATGATTCAGATCCTTACTAAAACCAGAGAAATGCAGAAGGCATCCTGGGGTTTCCTTCTAGAAGCATGGAGGATGTCCCTCCCACCCTCTTTCAGGTTCCATGTGGCCATGTGACTTGAACCAGCCAATGAAATGTGCGCAGGGGTAACATGGTGGCCTCTGCAAAGAAACTCTGAAAGGCGTTTCTTTTCAACTATGATTGACGGAGCCACTTGAGTCGGTTGCTGAGTGAGCCCAGGGAGAAAGCCTGTGTGAGAGAGAAACACATAGGTCCCGTGAACCCCTGAGTTCAGAGGGCTCTTTGTTCCACAGCAAAACAAAATCCGACCTGGCTGATACACACCCAACTGTACTCCCACACTTGGTCAGGTCTCTGTCTGACACTGTGAACTTTACTTGCAGTTCACTTATTGTGATGGCAATCACTTACTTATGTGTAATTAGCTGCTTAATGTCTGTTTCCCTCACGAGACCAAAAGTTCCATGAGGGCCCCAACCACCTCTGCCTTGCTCACCATTGTATCTCCAGCTCCTATGTGCCTGGCTTATGTTAGGTGCTCGATGATATTTGTTGAGTAATTGAATGAAAGAGTGAATGACTCAGGGGAACAAACAGCAACATAAAGACAAGCATTTGAGAAACATTAGACCAAAAAAGTACGATGTTCTCAGTAACAAGTGTGTGATTCAGATTCAGCAGATTAAAATCTCTGAATGGCTGGTTAAAAGACGGCTCCAACACTCTGAGCAATATGCCCTGTCTCAAACTTGCTGTGTGACATTGAGCAAGAGTTTTTCCCTCTCTGGGCCTTAACTTTCTTATCATATGAAGGTAATCATTTCTGGAAGCTTCCACATATTGGGTAAGCCTACAATGAAGTGTATCTTTATGTATTTTTTAAGTTTATTTATTTATTTATTTATTTATTTAGGGAGAGTAGAGATAGAGGAGAGAGAGAATCCCAGTGCAGAGCCTGATGCAGGGCTCAATCCCATAAACAGTGAGATCATGACCTGAACTGAAATCAAGAGTCAGATATTTAACTGACTGAGCTGCCCAGGCACCCTGCATTTATGTATTTTAAAATACTATTTATAAGACTCATGCCGAACAGGCAATTAGAGCATAATGCCACCCCCAGTTCTACTTCCCAGCAGCAGCTTCAGATGTGTCTGTCACCAGAGTGCCAGAGTGGCCTAATACACCTGAGATGTCAGTCCCTACCTCTTGAGGCTGCCTTTCAGCAATGGCCTACAGTGAGGTTAGAAAAAAAAAAAAAAAACACATTTTCTTAAAGAGGCTATTGAGTGTCTCACTTGAAATACATGGAAGGTGCTTTGTGCAATCCAGAAACGAGGCTGGTAGATACGATTTTTCATTCATAGGCTAGTGGTGAGGGAGGGGACTTCCTGGTATTTGGGCCCAAGAAAACTTTGCACTCCCCCATGCAACGCAAGAGGCTCCCCAGAGCAGAACAGAGTGGCTCGTGTATTACAAAATCGATGCCCATCCGTGCGCAGAGTGGCTACGCTGCCTGACCGTGGACAAGCGTGCCCGTCAGCACAACTGGGCCCCTTGCGGTCTTTACAGCCATAATTAAGTTTTGAATGGATCTGGGGGAACCTTCACAGAGAAACAACGAAGCTAAATTCTCAGGAGCAATTGTCTCTGGAAAAGTCGTTGGAAGGTGCATCCTCCTTCCCAGCTGGACTATTCCACAGACGCATGGCCTCGGGACACACGAGACTTCTGGTTTGCTTCTCTGAAGTGGCCCAGGTCTGTGTCCACTCCTTCCAGCACATACCAAAGGAATCCAAATCCTCTTCTTGTAAGTCTGGGGCCACACAGAGCAGGGACGGTCCCCTGCCTCCTTTGTGACTCTTGGAGGATGCTAACTCCTAGGCTATGACAAAACCCAAGCCGAGAGCTGCAAGCGATGCCTCCCGAGGTCCTCGTCACCCTCGCTGAGCTGCCGTCTCTCCATTTCAGGGAGGATTTGCCTCCAGTTCTGGTCTTTGCACAAAGCACCCACGTCAGCCTAGGTTGCAAGCTCTCTGATGGCAGCCCGGAATAATAAACAAGCGGCAGGCATCGTTTACCCAAAAATCCAGGAGGCCAAGAAATAAATGGCAACGTTGGTTACTTCTAGACAACCGTGCCAGTGTTCTTCCATGATGTCATCGCCTTAGGAAGAAGACCACCTGTTAGCCAGAAGGGTGGCCTCCCAGGGGTACCTGCTCAGAGGCAGAACCATGTGATTGTGGGGACTGAAGAGGGGGAACCCATTGTAGAGATCGGATTACTGAGGTAGATGAAAGGGATTCAAGCCCCCAGCATCGGAACCCCTTGATACTTGTTAAAATGTATAATCCCAGGCCCCGTGCCAACCTAAAACATCAGAATCTCCAGGGCCGGAACCTTGGCACTACAGTTGCAGTAATCTGGAAATGGAGAGTCTGGTCTCTTGCTTTCTCACACACACTCAGCCAACTTGCTTCTGATGAGCCATGAAGTCCAAGAATCTCTGCAGTAAAACTTAATTCCTCCCTTCCCACTCTAGGATTACCTTATAAAGAGGCAGATGTGAAAGTATAGTACACTCGCCTGGGCTCGTTGGACTGGCCGAATTGCAATAGACAAGTTTTTAAAATCTTTTTTCTCTGCACAGTATTTTTCTGGCGATCGGGGTTGCCACTGTTAAAATCCCTTCTCTACTCACTGGTGGCAACCCCACAACGTTTCTGAAGCCTTTCTGGAGGCGTCGGCTCTCCCCAGACAGGTATCACCAATTTTAGGTCAGCCTCAGAGGAAGACGCCCCGGAGCTCCTGTCCAGGCTCCGCCCAGCCTGTGAATTTCAAGTGTTCCCTCCAGGTCTTCAGGGGGTGAAGTTCTCCAGACTCGGCCTCCTCCTCCTCGGAGCTACATGTCCCCCTCTTGGTAAGCAGCTGGGCCTTTCTTGGCAGCTGCTACAGATTAGTAAATTACAAGTTTGAGATTAAAAAAGAAATGACGACAGAATAAAACCTTTAGTCTGGCAATTTGAAGTCAGACGGCCACAATGAACACCTGTTGAGAAAGCCCATTATTCGAGGCTGGAGGTTCTGGGTGAAAAGATCACTGTGAATTAATTTTGATTGCCTCACCAAACTCTGCATAACAAATGATCTCTGATGGGGGTGTCCAGGGACTTGCATTTGAAGGGAGGGGGGGCGGATATTTGGTTTCGGGCAAGGTAATCCAAGCCCTACCACGATATTAAAATCCACCACTGGCTGCCCTTGTCTGTATGCTTCTGTTGAAACAGATTGTGCATGCTAAGGTTACCACGTATTATGCTTCTGGGGAAAAAAGAGAAACAATTGATATCAAAATCTTTTAAAAAGGTTAGTTGAGAAAGCATGAGGTCAGAGACTCATGACTCCCAAATTGTTAAATCATTTATTTACGTCTGTGTCTATGTAAATGGAGATTTGGGTGTGCTCTGGGTGATTTAAACAGCCTTTATTTTTTAAACACACACACACATACACACAGACACACACACACACACACACACATATTCATAACTCTTTTTTTATTTTTTTGCAAGGGAAGAATGGAGTAAAAGATGTGTTAATAAACGGATTCACTTGCAGTTAGATGCCCTTTGTACTTTGTTAATGTCATCAGAAATGAGAAAAAGTTAGTCATTAGAGATCACGGGGCACAGTGGGATAGATGGGGGGCGGATATACTGAATATTAAGTAGTCTCATTCTTTCCTGAAAAGAAAGAGACTCCAACTAAAATATGCCGGCGTCCTACCTGTCTGTCAGCCCCTGATTAAATCTAAAAGCAGGCATCCCATCTGTTTGCCCAAATGAAAAGTGTAATATTCTACTAACTACTTTCTATTATCGTTCAACTTAAGAGTTTCCTGCAAAATGATCCTCGGTTCATTTGAAGTTTATTTGGCACACAAAAGGAAGCTCTAGAAAGCTTTATGCTTTTAAGCTAATAAGCAATATACCCAGCTGACTCTGTGGCTGAATTTTCAACACTGGACCATTAATATAACATGAATTTTCATAGTCGGAGACTTCCATTTGTCATGAGACATAAACCCTCAAAATATCCCGAGAGCTCTGGACGACCAGGAATATCAGCAAAATTCTGCTACTTGTCTCCCCCCCACACCCCCAGTTGGGATCTTTCTAACAGTGTAGGCGTTGTGTAAAACCGTGTTGGCATTGGTACCAACATTTCCCCCAACGACCATATGATGTTACTAAAACTAAAATTTGTTCTTTTGCATATGTTGGGGCTTAGCCTCCAATGTCTGAGCACAGCGCGTGCATGAGCCCCTCACCCCAAAACCCCAAGGAGAGTCACTCACACAAAAGTTTGAAGATGCTTCTGGCCCTCCTTGCCTTTGTTTCTAGTTTATCAAGAAGATTTGGGGAGCCTTGCTGTGAGCCAAAGCTACTCTCTCCCCAGGCGCAAATGCTTTTAAAAAGAATTCCAATTTCTGCACGATTCGGGAAGTCTTTGGGGGTTCCTCTGAGATATTAGATAATTGAATATAGCTTTCTCCCATTGAAAAAAAACATTCACACATCCAACGACAGCCCCCAAACTCCCAGGATCCCTTAGCACACTAGTCAATTTTATGACAAAATTAATCTGGAACGTGACTTATGGAGCCCCAGAGGGAAGTCACTGGGCCCGGTAAATATGTAAACATGGCTTTTTCGTTTCCGTTTCGCATGAATACAAAATAAACTGCGGCCCTCCGCACGCTAGAAAGTTCTTCCTTAAAGTTAATAAAATCTGTCAACTTCCATAAAGGCTGAGAGGAAGGGGGTCCACAGGTGCAGGCGCTCGGGCTGGGGCTCGGGCAGTCGGGGCAGCTAATAAAAAGCCCTGGGCACTGCGAGCCTCCTTCTCCATCAATTCTCATCAAGCGTTATTAGAGTCATCTGCCGCCTCGGAGGTGCGTCCCCCGCGCTCGCCCTGCAGAAGCGACAATGACATTTGGCCGTGCTGCAGGTGCGGCTGTGTGTGGCCGCGCAGCCCGAGTGGGGCCGCCTTTGTGGCGCTCGGGTCCTTTGATCTGGGCCACAAAGGGCCGCAGAGCTGCAGCCCCCTGCTTTCTGCTGGCGGCACCTCCCGGGCAGGGGAGGGGCGGGCTGGGGGGTGGGGATGGGGGCCAGGAGGAAGGAGGGGGCAGGCAGAGAGGGAGGGGGGTCGCCTCGGGAGGGGATGATCCATAATATTTATTTCAACAATAGCTTCAAATCTTTTTAAACATCATAAGAACACGGCTCATTAAACCCACAACAGCCTTGAAATTGTGTTATAAAACCGCAAAACAGAAATCAATACATTTGCTAGAAAGGAGGTAATGAAATATATTGAGTTGCCTGAGAAGTGGTTTGTATGAATCATAATATTATTATGTGCGCATCAATCCCATTTCCAATACTTAAAGTTAACCAGCTAGCGAAGAGCGCCCTGAACCCTCGTTAAACAAGCTCTCCCCGTTACTTGCCAGGCCGGCGCATCCTATAAATAACCTGGGGAGGGGGCCGATCAATGCTGCCCACCCCAGAGCTTCAGCTGCCGCAGCCCTACTGCTTGCCTGCCTGATCAATGCGGGCGCACAATGGCCTGGAGAAGCGGGGGTGGGGGTGGGGGGCTCCCGCCCAGAGCCCTGTGGCCAGCTGCTCAGCCCTGTCCCGCCAGCCAGAGCCCGCAGCTTCCCTCCCCAGCCTCGGGGTGGGGACATCCCAGCTCCCTGATTCTCCTCCCTTGTGTGGATCTGGTGACCCCAGTCTCAGAATGTAGCAACCTAACGCACTGCCCATTGGGTGATCTACCCTTTCTTTTCTCATCACTGCGTTTTTTTCCCGAAAGACATTGCTTTCTTTCTTCCCCTGCTGTCAGTGAATTAAAACTGCATGCATTTTCCTCCTTCCTGACAGATTTTGAGAAGAGAACCTGATTCCGTAACATACAGGAAGCTCAAAATCAGGCATAGATCCAGGTCTGGCGGGACCTGAAGTTTATGCAATTGGAGGGCACTCATAAAGAAAGGCTATCGTGCTTTTTGCACACTTTGTAAAGACGTAGGAACACATCGCCAAGGGCCCTCCTGGACCTGGAAGAGGGGCTTGAAAGGTGGAAGCCCCCCGAAGGGACCCTCGAGGCTTCTGGGAAAGTCTGACACAGAGAAAGGACAGGCGCCCTGAAATCGTGAGATCCACGCATTTCCATACTGTTTCCACCTTCTGGAATGTAAGCCCCCGTGAAGGACCATGGCCTTGCCTGGCTTGCTTCCCTCTGTGTTGGGAGCACAGAGCCGGTCACAGAACAGGTGTACAAGTGAACGATGGGATCTGGGGAGTGGTCTGCGCTGTGGTCTGCTCTGGGGTCACAGGCTCGGGGCTCAGCCGCAGCGGTCGCCCCGCCGCCTTGCATTGTGTGTGTGGAATTTGGACTGACCCTTAGGACAAGGGCTGGGTGCCTCCCAGAACATTCTCAGGTGGTCAGTGAAACACGGATAGTCACATGTCAATGTCCGTGCGCACACAGAAGCAAAGCTTCACCCCCCCCCCCGCACAAATGCGCACACCCTACCAGGTGCCTGAAGGCACGACTCCTCAGGGAGTCTGAGTCTGTGGAAAGACACTGTGCCACAGTAGATACTAGCAGAGCAGGGCAGAGGGGCCAGAACAGTGGTTCTTGACCTGCAGTGATTTTTGCCCTCACTGTCACCCTGTGTGTGGGGGGGGGGGGGGGGGAGGCTTGATACTATATTGGAAGTATGATCGGTTGGCACAGCCTGGGCAGAGAGAGATGAGAGGGGTTGAGCTGGCACTGTTGACATCAAGCAGGTGGAGGCCAGGAGGTGCTGTTAGGGTGCACAGCATGGGCCACAGCACAGGCCTGTCCAACCCGATAACCATGGTGCCAAGACAGACGTTCTGGGCTAAGGCTCAACCAAGGCTTTTGTTCTTACCAGAATTAACCGTGCTGCTGGCACTATTTCAACCACAGTGCCTTTGATACTCTCTCTAGGAGAAGGGAGATGGGGACCATGCAATCCCATGCCCCTCTCTTGGTGTCATGGCTGGGAATCAGGTCCCTCATTGCTGCCCTCCACTTTATAACCACAGACCATTGTCCCCAAAGTGATGCTGCTGCTGTACCTCTGGGCCTTTGTTCCAGGGCCACTCGAGGACAAGCCCTCCTTCTGACCCTTCCAACACACCTACCAGTCCCCCTCTTACTGAGGGCTGGCTATCCCGGCTCCCGCCTGGCCTCCAAGACACCTGACTCATCGGAAAGTCTTAAACAAATAAATCCTCCATCTTGAAATCGGTGGCATCATTTCTGCACGCCACACCCACCCCAGGCACACCCAACACCCTCCTCATACACGCCCCAACACCTCCCCCACCTCTGCACCCACAAACTCCCTGCCCTCGCCCCCACCAGGGACCCCATGACACACCTGTCTTCTGAAACTCCTTGGATAACCATTTCGGACTCTGCAGTCTGAATACGTGCCTACACTTCAGAATCTGAAAGATGAGTGACTACAATTTTTCTAGCACTAGATCTTTTCCTGGTCTTGTTCGACTTGCCCTGTCCTCAGGGCTCCCTTTCCTCCCTCCCCCACTGCTATTGTCTCACACTTGTCCCAGAACGGATCATGCCTACCATCTTGGCCATTTGCAGATATGGACTTTCCAACCACCCAAGTTTCTGCTTTCGCTGGCTAGAAAAGATCAGTGGTCACATGAAACAGCACGAATGTGATTTTCTTTGTTTGGAGAGGGGAGTGTCATCTCTGCTACATAATCCCAATTATGCACAATTAGCTGACTCAGGCCAACGCTGGCCATTTATTGACCAGGCAGATGGTCACCCGGGCTACGACTTTTGTCATTGCAGAACCTGAAAACCAGTTTCATTTGGGCACAGAAAACCAAGAAGTGACGTCATATTTACTCTTTAGCCTGATAGCTACAGATAATCTGATCGTTTTACGGCCCAGACTAAGAAGTAATCTGTTCTGTAGTTTTTAGGTTAAAGAAATGTCTTCTAAAATTAAATTGTTTTCGCTTCTAGCATGTGCCTGGGGAATTAGACTAAAAGAAAAATACTGCAGAACAAAATTTTCTGTATTGTAGAGCTCAGAAATGCCTAAGTGAAGTTAACCCTGATGATTGAATTTTAGAACTTCAGAGAAGGATGAAATATAGGGAAAACAGTAAAAAAATTTGCCCAGTCCTGAACATACTGAACTCACTTAAACAAAATAACTCAATGATCCTTCAAGCTGGTATTTGATATTATTTGGTCATGGTCTATGAAACAGTTGTTGAGTAAGAAAGACAAAAGGATTTCTTTCTCTGTAATTTTTTGGGGGTTTTGTTTATAAATACAGAGATTTCATGATAAAAATATGTTTTTTTTAAGCCAAGCACACAAAGCATTAGGAATTTCTCCAGAATGACAAGCGATTTATTCTTGTTTATTGTATTTATGATCATTAGGATGTCCATAAAGTCTGGAAACATAGGCAAATATAAATAATGTGGTCAAGAACATCTTCAGTATTTTTTTTCTTTTATAGTTTATTGTCAAGTTGGTTTCCATATAACACCCAGTGCTCATCCCCACAAGTGCCCTCCTCCATGCCCATCACCCATTTCCCCTCTCCTCCTCCCCCACCAGCCCTCAGTTTGCTCTCAGTATTCAAGAATCTCTCTTGGTTTACCTCCCTCCCTCTCCCCAACTATTTTCCCCCTTCCCCTCCCCCATGGTCCTCTGTTAAGTTTCTCCTGTTACACTTAGGAGCAAAAACATATGGTGTCGGTCCTTCTCTGCCTGACTTATTTCGATTAGCATAACACTCTCGAGTTCTATCCACATTGCTACAAATGGCCAGATTTCATTCTTTCTCATTGCCATGTAGTATTCCCTTGTATAGATAAACCATATCTTCTTGATCCATTCATTATCAGTTGATGAACATTTCGGCTCTTTCCATAATTTGACTATTGTTGTAAGTGCTGCTATGAACATTGGGGTACATGAGCCCCTATATATCAGCACTCCTGTATTCCTTGGGTAAATCCCCAGCAGGGCTATTGCTGGGTCATAGAAAAACATCATCAGTCTTAAAAACAACTAATAATATTGATATTTCCAGATTTTATGGACATCTTTTATTATCCCTGTCTGGTAGTCAGCACAAATGAAAACCTACTTAATATTTCTTACGTAATGTAAATATGTTTTCAAGTTGAGAGTAAATAGATCTTCCTCTGCATAATAATGTACCCAGTTTATATAAATTTTTCGGATGGCAGGTAAAAATTTAAATGAATGCTGTGGAAGATGCATTTGTAAAGTGAGGAATCTTTCCGAGAACTGAATTTACCAGTTTCTGGCATGGAAAATATGAGAAACACGGAAGAGGATGGTGATGAGAACGGAGATCCATGTGCCTAGAGCTGTCACATAGCAGGCTTTTTACCATGTGCTTCACATCATTTTTCTTCAAAAAAATGTTTCTAACATTTATTTACTTTTGAGTGACAGAGTGTGAGCAGGGGAGGGGCAGAGAGAGAGGGGGAGACACGACTCAAGCAGGCTCCAGGCTCTGAGCTGTCAGCACAGAGCACGACGCGGGACTCAAACTCACGAATTGCGAGATCATGACCTGAGCCAAAGTCGGATGCTGAACTGACTGAGCCACTCAGGCGCCCCCACATCATTTTTCTTAATGGAATTGGTTTCCGTTTCTCCTGTCTGGGTCAGAACACATGTATAGGCACAAACACCTAATATGGTGAAGATCCTGGTGTTACTTGATCCTGGCTATGAATAAAACGAGCTATTGAAAGAAGAACATAGAAACATGGGGAAAACAGCACCTCTGTACTCCACTCCCGCCTCTTCCAAATAATGAGCGCAGGTTACATCACGTGGTTACATCACTTGCCATTTGTAGGCCTTGGTTTCCTGTAGCATCAGGCAAAATTATTCTAGTGTGAAAAAACACTAGAATTGTAGTATTATCAACTCCACTGATAAGGAAGTCCCCCCTTTGTTTTAAAAAATCATTCAACTCACATGTCCCGTTGTCCACAGGTGAGTGAAACAGTGTCCCTACAACCTGACCGCCTGCTCCATTGGAAGGCCCAGCTACATTGACTGGAATTGCTTGAAAGAAACCTTAGCTGCCAATTTTAATGCACTCACGCCTGAGAAGTCAGGGGTGCCTGGCTGGCTCGGTCAGTAGAGTATGCAACTCTTGATCTAAGGGCTGGGAGTTCAAGCCCCACATTGGGCAAAGAGCCCTACTAAAGATAAATTAGGGGCACATGGGTGGCTCAGTCGGTTAAGCGTCCGACTTCGGCTCAGGTCATTATCTCGCAGTTTGTGGGTTTGAGCCCCGCATCAGGCTCTGTGCTGACAGCTAGCTCAGAGCCTGGAGCCTGCTTCAGATTCTGTGTCTCCCTGTCTTTCTGACCCTCCCCCTGCTAACGCTGTCTCTCTCTGTCTCTCAAAAATAAAAACATTTAAAAAATAAAAATAAATTTTTTAATAAATAAAATAAAAGATAAATTAATTAATTAAAAAAAGAGAGAAACGTCAGTTTGAACCAGGACATGATACC
>NC_043715.1:31314812-31317442 GCF_006229205.1 Suricata suricatta | reverse complement strand
AGCTCAGAGCCTGGAGCCTGCTTCAGATTCTGTGTCTCCCTGTCTTTCTGACCCTCCCCCTGCTAACGCTGTCTCTCTCTGTCTCTCAAAAATAAAAACATTTAAAAAATAAAAATAAATTTTTTAATAAATAAAATAAAAGATAAATTAATTAATTAAAAAAAGAGAGAAACGTCAGTTTGAACCAGGACATGATACCTTTAGCTAGAACTCTGTGTGAAATCAGTGTCTACCCCACCAGGATTCTCATTCTCGAGGACAGCGCTGATACCCCACTCATGGGCGTTGCTGTGGTATTGGGTGGGCAGATAGATGCCGTCCAAGCGGTTGTTCACTCAAAGACGAAACTGATGGAAGTGATAAATCAGGACCTGACCTTGCAGCTTTTATGGGCGTTGGAGAATATTGGGAGGGATTGTGCAGTAGGAGGTGAAGTTCATTCCTTGGCACGTCCCCTCTCACCACCTGTTCCTCCTCACCCCTGGCCCACCCCCAGACCCATTCCAGGCCAAAGGATCTGGACCGTGGATTCAGCTGATGATGAACAAATCCATTTGCCATGTGGCCTGCGTGTACAGCAGTCTCCCCCACATGCGTGTGTGAATGTGCTTTCTGTGTGGCCGCATGCATGTTTGAGGGCCATTTCTGCCTGCAGATGCGTATCTCCAGCCAGCGAAGAGAGCCATTCGACAGCCTTGGCTGTTACAATATTTTCAGCAGTTGAAGTAATATTTTAATGGTGAATCACAAAGACAAGGAGTATGTGGAAACCAAATGTTGCCGACCCAGAGCGGAAAAATGAGAGGGTATACATCACCTGGAACAGAGAGACCCAAGAATTGACTTCCCATCCATCTCTTTTCTTCCTGGACTTACCGTGAGCATTACCTCTTCAGCCCATGACTGCTTATTTGAAACTGTCTTCCGGTTCTGAAGTTCTGCCTTCCCTGTCCTCCTCCACGCCCCCCTTCTCCCAAGCCTCCCTAAATGATACAGTCTGTTCCGTGAGCTAATGCAGCCAATGCAGAGCCTGGAACTGCTTCTTGGATCCCGCCAACCCTGCTCGGAGAAGATGAGCAGAAGGGAAGATGTGCCTCCTGGAACACAATTTGACCACACGTGAAGTTCTGCTGACCCCTCCCCGCAGGTCTGAGGGTCTGTGGATGAGCCACAAAAACACTGCAGAAGGCAAAGTTGCCAACAGACGCACCACACAGAAATGATCCAGGCCAGAGGCACTCATCCATCTCAAGGCCCGAATCACTGACCTTGGCCTAGGCTCGCCCACTCTAAATTCTGAGTCCCTGTTAACTAAAGATCGCATTTCCATCGCTCCAGCTCAGCAAGTGAATCCTGACTGGGCTGTTGGAGATGTCTCACTGAGCACCTGCCGGGAAAGACTTTCTGTGTCAGCTTTCGAATATCCGAAACACAATTCCAAACACTTCCAAGCTAGACCTCTCTTCCATTCAGTCAACCCCAGAAAGAATGTGGGCAGGAGCAAAGGAGCCGCAAGCCTTCCCTTTGCTGTGCGTTGAACTGGTGGGCTTTGGATCATCCGTGGGGAGATATCGGAACGCATTGCCTCTACACCATCTGTCTCTGCGAAGGCCGGGTAAAGTCCCAGAGATCGCAACTGAGTTGAAAGGATGCACACATTTCTCAACACAGGGGAAGTGGGGGCGGGTTCGGTGAGTGTGCTTACTAAATGCGGAATTCCTCGACAAGGTCACATATTACAAAAGCTGTAAAGGAGTAAAAACCTCCATTCAAGGGAAGGAACAAAGAAGCCGATTCCAAATATCTGCCTCTAACTAAGTGCTCATCGAACCCCCCTTTGGAATTTGGAAACTCTTTTTCTGCATCAGCCGAATCGCTTCTCTGCGTTAGACAGTGTTTTCTACTGAGCGCATCTAACAGCCCAGGAATGTCTGCTCTTGGGTCTACACGGGAGCCTGGGTCTGTGTGACAAAAAACACCGGGAGGGGGAAGTTCATCCTTGGAACTGAAGTCTAAAAAGAGAAGCTCTCATCTCCTGCTCCTTTGTTGTCATTTAAACATTTCCAATAACATAAAACTTGTGAAAGGAAACGGTCAGTTATTCCAGGTTCTAGTAAGTGCAGTTTTAATTATTCTAAAGCAGAGTTCCAGGGCAAAGTCCTGGGCCGTAATGGTGGAATGCTAATTCCAATTTTAAGTGGTGGTTGAATATTAACCCTGACACGGCTCCGGATAGTGAGTTCCTCTACCTCAGCACTACTGACATTCTGGCTGGACAACTCTTTGCTGTTCGCGACTGTCCTGGGTGCTACGGAATGTTTAGCTGTCTCCCTGGCCTCTACCCACTAGATCTTATTAGCCATTCTCCCTTCCCCTACTGGTGACAAACAAACGCGGTCTCCTGACCTAGCGGGATGCCCCTGGGGGGCAAAATCATCCCCACTTGAGAAGTACTACTCTCATCAAAGAAATAGGTATTTGTTAGACATTTCTAGCACGCTTAAAAGACAGATGGTACGGGGGCGCCTGGGTGGCTCAGTCGGTTGAGCTTCTGGCTTCGGCTCAGGTCATGATCTCATGTGGTTGGTGGGTTCGAGCCCTGCATCAGGCTCTGTGCTGACAGCTCAGAG
>NC_043715.1:31302744-31314712 GCF_006229205.1 Suricata suricatta | reverse complement strand
AATCATCCCCACTTGAGAAGTACTACTCTCATCAAAGAAATAGGTATTTGTTAGACATTTCTAGCACGCTTAAAAGACAGATGGTACGGGGGCGCCTGGGTGGCTCAGTCGGTTGAGCTTCTGGCTTCGGCTCAGGTCATGATCTCATGTGGTTGGTGGGTTCGAGCCCTGCATCAGGCTCTGTGCTGACAGCTCAGAGGCTGGAGCCTGCTTCGGATTCTGTGTCTCCCTCTCTCTCTGACCCTCCCTTGCTTACATTCTCTCTCTCTCTCTCTCTCTCTCTCTCTAAAATAAGTAAAACATTTAAAAATTAAAAAAAAAAAGATGGCACAAAGTTATAGGGCTTTTCTGCACAACAGAATAAAGAAATAAAGAGCTTGAATTAGGGATTTCTGTCCACAGAATATTAAATAACCTTTAAAAATATGTTTTTGAAGACACTTCATAGGCATGAGAATATGCTCATGCTATAATGATAAATAATATGAGAGTATATTGCTATGGATACATACCATCAGACATGTGTGTGTGAAAATACTCAACATATTCTAAAAGGAAAAACACAAAAATGAAAACCATTGCTGTTTGTGGGTGATAATGTCTGTATTTTCTCATTTAAATCTGTTTTCCCATGTTGCCTGCCATGAACATCTATTTTTATAATGTTAAAGCAGCCCCAGAAGAAGGACAAAGGACCTGGTGTTGCACAGCACACGAGCCAAAAGCTGCCATCCTGTATCGTCATTTCAATTTTGTCCACACCCTGGAGGAAGCGTAGTGACTCCCTTTCTACTTATCTGATCTTCTGCTCATTAAACCCTCACATCGCCTCACTTTGCAGTCGTAACCCTCTAAGGCCAGACTTCATGGCACTATTAACTGTGTTTTATACCTTGCTTCTCAACCTGGCTCGTTTATTCACTCATTCAGTCATTCAGTCCCCACGTACTGTGCTAGGTGCTGGGAATTCATTGGGAAACAAGGCAGATGAAGTCCGTCCCTTCCCAGCAGATGGGCACTAAACCAATACACTCTCACATGGACAAGATCCTTCCAGAAAGTAATAGGAGCTGTGATGGCAGTATAGCCCGTTGATGTGTTAAAGCAAAAGAACATGGGAGAGAGCACTACTTTAGACTACTTTAGTCCACCTTACTTTAGGGCAATCATGGAAGCCATCATGGAGGAGGTGACTTTTGGGCTGAGAACTACAGAACAAGAGAAGAGAGTCATGGGGAAGTTGGGAAGATCTAGGGGTGGTTTTCTAAGTATGGATTATTATGTCCAAACATGCAGAACACGCATGGAATATGAAAAGAAGAAAGGCCACTGAAGCTGGAGTTTTGCAAGCAAGGAGGAGAGTAAGTGGAGCCTGGGTTGGAAGGTTGGCAAGGCCCTCATTATACAGCATTGGTATTGGGTTATACTGGAGGTTCAGGTTTAGGTGCACTGACGGGTGGAGGCAATGAATCGGAATCTCTGGGGCCAGAGTCCCGGAATCTGCAATTCAAAACAAGTTTTTTTAATGTTTATTTTTGAGAGAGAGAGAGAGAGAGAGAGAGAGAATGAGCATGTGTACACAAGCAGGGGAGGGGCAGAGAGAGAGAGGTGGATGAAGATTCGAAGTGGGCTCTGCTCTGACAGCAGAGAGCTCAGTGTGGGGCTCGAACTCATGGACTGCGAGATCGTAACCTGAGCCGAAGTCAGACACTCAACCAACTGAGCCACCGGGTGTCCCCAAAGCAAGTTTTAAAGGTGATTTAGATGCACTGGAAATTTGGGGAACTGTGGTTCTCAAGTATTCATGTTATTCAACCATGGTGGGACCGATTCTGACAGAGGTCGTGATGAACTAATTCAGAGCCTTGTATCAGAGTGTGGTCCATGAACCAGTGACACCAGCATCACCGCAGAGCTTTTCAGAAATGCAGATTCTCAGGCCCTTCCTCAGATGTACTGAATCTGAACCAACACTTCAACACCACTCGTTTTTTTTCAAGAATTATTTAAAAAATTTGTTTTATTTATTTATTTATTTATTTATTTTTTTTTTGAGAGAGAAAGAGTGCAAGCAGGAGAGGGGCAGAGAAAGGAGAAACACACACACACACAGAACTCTTAGCAGGCTCCAGGCTCTGAGCTGGCAGCACAGAGCCTGATATGGGGCTCGAACTCAGGATCCATGAGATCATGACCCGAGCCGAAGTTGGCTGCTTAACCAACTGAGCCACTCAGGTGCCCCAACACCATTCTAAGCCCTCTGAATCATGGGATAGTTTGAGGAACACTGACTTAAGCCAGTACCATATATATCAAAATAAAACTTCTACAGAGAAAATACCGATTATACCATCAGTTTTCTCTGGGACTAGGAAGCCCCAGGGAAAAAGCAGAGTAAAAGTTTGTTTTAAGCTATGCCTGTGCTAATTTCTTTGGAGTGAATGGTTGTGTCTGAACAGAAACCTTGAAATCTGAACTTGTTGGCTTTATACAGTTTCACTTAACTGAGCAATCAATAGACACTGAAAATCATTCTGCCATTTAGATTTATTCACATCAGAGATTCTATTATTTTTTAAAGATTTTATTTTTGAGTAATCCCTACACCCAATGCAGGGCTTGAACTCACAACCCCAAGACTGAGTTGCATGCTCTACCAACTGAGCCAACCAGGCGCCCCTACTATTTGGATTTTTTTTAAAAGAGAGGAAAAGTTCTTTCTTAAAGCAACTAAGCATAAATATTTACTATGATACACTAGTATTATATAAATATTTTTTAAAATATGCAAGGCAAAGAAATACAAAGACTATCGTGTTAGTAGAGATTATTTATTAATTTTGACAGACATGAATCTTTTCTCGTGTTCCCTCTTCGTCTTACCCAGGATGCCTTGTAATACCTCTGTCTTGGACTGTTTCCTAATTAATAGGTTTGGTCTTTGTTTCTTTAAAAACATTTTTTCAATGTTTACTTTTGAGAGAAAGAGAGAGACATACACAGAGTGTGAGCAGAGGAGGGGCAGAGAGAGAGACACACACACACACAGAACATGAAGCAGATTTCAGGCTCTGAGCTGTCAGCACAGAGCCCAATGCAGGGATTGAACTCAAGAACCATGAGATCATGACCTGAGCTGAAGTTCGACGCTCAATGGACTAAGTCACCCAGGCACCCCTGGTCTTTGTTTCTTTTAATGAATGCAACAGCTATCACGGATTCCAAGACTAGTCTTGCTTCTTCTCCATCAGTGGCTGGGAAGAGACCACAGCTGTATGAGCTCTAGATTTACTTTCCCTTTAGTGAGGAAGGTCAAGTCCACGTACCTGTGGGTGTCGGCAGATTTACCCTAAACTATGAAAGACTCTACGTTTTCTTTCTTTATTTGGGGACGGGCTGCTGCTGTCCTTTTTCTGCCTGGATCAGTCACAGAGATGTTTCTCATGGGAGAGATCTGATCTTTGCCCCTCCCTTGGTTGGAGGTCATCTGAACTGGAAGGAGACAAGGGGACAAGGCCACCTTGCCTGGGGAGTGTCCCCACCTGGAACAGTGATGTGGGCTGTTTGATTTAGGTTTCTGGGTGCACAGTCTGTGACTGTCTTGGTTAAGCTCTTATGGAGAAAATTGCTCCCACTTGTAGGACTTCTTTAGTGGGAGGGTCCTCCTATCCTCGGGGCGTCCAGAAGCAGAGGCCCCAGGAAATGCAATCACTCAGTGTGAGGCCAATGGCAGTTTGGTCTACTTCTCCTCTCATCGGTTGTTGTGTTTCTCCATGCCCGGATAATGCAGGGTGTACAAATCTCTATGGAAGCTGGGGCTGGACCTGTTAATATACCACTTGGATGGTACAACAGCTTTTACAAAAGTAGCTGAGTGTAAGCAACCTGGAGGTAGAGATTCATTCTGCCTTTGGTCACTGATGCCCAGAACAGTGCCCAGCACAGAGCAGGTGCTCCCTGAATGTTTGCTGATTGACTGACCGATGGGCAGAATGAATGTGTAAATAAATGAACCCAGCATCTTGGGGCCTGGGAAGGCTTCTCCGAACCCCTCTCCCATAGTAGCTAGACTTTGCCATCCTGTGTGCTGACTTCTAGAGCGCCTTACTGCACTCGGGGGCTTCCGAAGTGGCCCGCACTGCTCAGTGAGCACCAGAAGGCAGTCCTGGGGCTCAGCAAACTGCCTGGACATAGAGGTGCTTCATAGTTTCACCAGCTTTAATAACCATTTGATGAAGGAAGGAATGAGAGAAGGTGGGAGGGAGGAGAGGAAGGGAGAATCGGGGTATGTGGTTAATTAGAGATTGCTCCCTGTTTATAACTCCATGGACATCTGGGAGGAGCGAACCTTTTTAGTCTTTGTTGTGGCTTGGTCTGAATGGAACCTTCCAAACTCAAAGGTGGGAGAGCCTTTTTGCCAGAGGACAATGACAACTCCTGTAACAGCCGTTTCATTAGAGAGAGCCCTGGGCTGGTGGAGAGAAATGCTGGATTTTAGCAGTTCTCAGCCATGTAGGATACAACCCTGGAAAAAGGTCTCTTGAAGCTCTCTAGACCTCTGTTTTCCTATCTGTTTAAAGGGAATGCTGTCTCCAACTGCTCCACCCTGCAGGGCTGCAGGGAACAACAAATGTGGATGTGGTTTGAAAAGCGCCAAGCCTCTGGCATGCAAAGGGTGACCGGGGAAACCTACTTCGGCCTCCATCTGCCCAGCTTAAAGTCATCGTGTTCCTCCTTTCCCGTTCCCCATCTAGCATTTCCAGCCAGAGTGTCTGCAGGAAATCCAGGGCCCGTCTGAACCCAAACATTTGCTTCCTGATGGAGCCCTGCTCCCGAAACGCCCTTCTGCTGTGGTTTACCCTCTCTGCTATCTTCATCTCTTGACTTGGAAGGGTTCTGCCTTCTGCCATTCGGTCTCGACCCCCTGAACTAACCTGCGTGGCATTCACCGCTAGCCAACGTGCTTCCGTCTCTGGGCCTCCCTTTCTTCACTTAAGAAAGGAGCGACTGGTCCCCATCGAGGCAGAAAAGTCGAGCATGTGCAGAAAACCCACGGGCTGGTAGCATGGGTGAGAACTGAAAGAAAGCGGGGAACAGGTTTGCTCCATCCAAACGGGACAGTCACACCTTTGTGCCCGCCAATTGTTGCGACGTGGGGAGGCGAGAACACTAGATCATTTGACATTCAAAAAAAAAAATCTGGAAATTTGAACTTTTATATGAGATCTCCCGACTTTCGAATGTTGGCAAGGCTTTCAAATTTGTTAAATATGCCTTCTGAGCCAAATAAAACACATATGCAGGCCGAAGTCAGCCTGTGAGTCTCCACTTTGTGACCCAGGGCCTCTGGGTGACTTTTTTAGCTCTGAGAGCCGTGGTTTTTCCAGGCTGTGAAATTTGCTCAAAACTCCCCAGAGCTCCTTCCACCTTCTTTTTCCTCTCAGCTTCTACTGGGGTCTCACCTGGGCTACTGTGAGGGCCTCCCAGTTGCTTTGGCAAATGGATACACTAGCCAATCAGGGGTCGGCACCCAGGGAGGAAGGCAGTTCAGCAACCCCAACCTTCCCGCCCTCCTCTCTCCACCCATGGCACATTCACATCAGGAAAATCCGACCCTCCTCCTAAATTGTAACCATTTTCCTCAACATTCCCTAGATCTTCTGGGAATTTTCAAATCTCTGTGCACCTAAGAAAACATGAATGTCTGGGTGCCTGGGTGGCTCGGTTGATTAAGCGTCCGACTTTGGCGCCGGTCACGGATCTTGCAGTTCATGAGTTCAAGCCCCGCCTCGGGCTCTGTACTGACAGCTCAGAGCCTGGGAACTGTTTTGGATTCTGTGTCTCCCTCTCTCTGCCCCTCCCCAACTCATGCTCTGTCTCTTTCTCTCTCTCTCAAAAATAAATATTTTAAAAAATTTAAAAAAAAAGTGTCATTCGTTCTCTTCCTAGGGAGACAAGCATATACCAGCTACTCCTGCCTGCAGCCTATTTCTTCCCTGTGATAAATCAGATGAAATTCTGCTGCCGCCCCATGAAAGACTGCACGACTTGTAGTGTGTGGACACGAAAAGAAAAACCGGCTGATTTGTTTTCCCACAAGAGAGGGAAAGAGGGAGGGAATGAGGATCCAGCCACATGGCTAGGTGGACAGATCATTTCCTCTATGGAAAAGATACAAAAATATTTTAATGCGTAAGTATTAACAAGGTCTTCATAGGGTAGATCATGATTATGACACGCTTCAAGCCTCCAGTGCTCACTGAAGGGAGGTACTGGAATTAGCGTGTGGATTTACAATTAGTGTGGATACCTGCTCTTTCTGTCTACACTGCATGCTGATGACGAAGGACCCTGGTCAGGAGGGTTCTCCCAGCCAAAGCAGGTGTTTGGAGGAGCAGAGCACTTGCTTGTGAATCCTGCCGGGGGAGGCCACCTCTTCAGAGACCTCTACACAGAGCAGAAGAAGTGAAAGGTGGCTGATATTCTGATTTATTTCTTTTATAATTCTGGGCCTGGCAGGTGGTTTCTTGGGAAGATTTGTGGCAGGGTGAGAGGGTAGCATAAGGGGTAAAAGCTAAGCATGTGTATTCTGGTGCTGGGCTGTCTGGATTTAAATTCCCTTTACCCGGTATGTGCCCTTGGTTAGACATTTCAGCTCATCTCTCTGTACCTTAGCTTCCTACTAAGACAGTACTCACCCCATGTGGTCGTTACAGGGATTAAATGAGTTAATTCAAGTAAACCATCTAAAACGATATCTAACATTTCATAATTATTAAATACATCTCAGGGAAATGGCTAACGGCCCCATTGATGTTTCATAAAAAATCACCTGTAAGGCTGACAGGTTAAAGCAATGCCCATCGATTCTCACAGATGGGTGGGTAGGCTCTGCTCCGTTGGGCTTGCTCCAGCATGGAGGCTGGCTGGGGCTTGGCCCATCCAGGCTGGGCCTGGCCGGGGGTGGCTCTGCTCCGCGTTGCCTCTATTCTTTTCCCGAGATCGGTGGGAAAATTCTTCTCGTGCCGATAGAAGAGGTGCAAGGGCACAAGTAGACACACGCAGCCACCTTGAGGCTGTGGGTTTGGAACTCATACACATCGTATCTGCCTCTTACGACTGGCCAAAGGGAGCCAGGCGGCCAAGCCCAAAGAGGTGGGGAAGTGCGCCGAGCCCAAGGGGTGACATTCCAAGTTACGTGCCAAAGGCCAGGAAGAAGAGACAGCTAAAAGACTGGTGCCCGTAGCGGGCACTACCCTAGCAGCTCTTTTTTATTATCATTTACATGAGAAGTATCGGACTGAGACTGGGAAGGGTAAATATAAATAACTCAGGCCCCAGCTCTCAGGCTCACGTGTACAGAAGCAAAGAAGTGCCTTCCCAACCCCTCCTCGCTCTGGAGATTTTGGTAAGTGAGTGTGCGTACAGGCACACGCACGTGTCCGTTAGAATGAGATCTTTGCTGAAGTCCACCGACAACCTCCCTATCTGAGCGGTGTTTCTGGAAAGGACTCTTCTAGGAACGATGGCAAGGACCACATACTGTTAGGCCATGGCAAGCCCCAGAGTGAGCCCAGCGACTAAGGATGCTCAGAGATGGCAGGATACTGGAGGGAAGTTATTTTAGGTACCCGAGAGCCAGGGACCAACCACGGATGGTGGGGGGAGGGATCTTAACGGGCAGTGTAGCTTATTGCCCACTAATTAAGCCTCGGTATTCAGTTTTGGTTTCTCTGTGTGTATTTAAGGAGAAATCCCCTTTACCGTGAAATGCTTTTAAGATCTTCCACGGGGAAGCAGCCCAGGCAGGGAAAACACAAAGGCTGGCACCGTGAGCCCGGCTGCTAACCTCTCTTTCCTTGCAGCAGTGGCAGCTAGAAAACTCTGCCCAAAGAATGAGTCATTGCAGAGAACTGCTAGGCTGCACCGCTCTTCCCAGTCCCACAGCTGACTGCCGGGCTCCTCTCTACAGCCGGTGGTGCTGTGACTTCAGCTGAGAAAGAAAGAGAGGGGAGGACCGTATTTGCCAGGGCCTTTGTAAGTGACTTTCCAACTTATCTGCTGGCAATCCATGCCAAGTGCATTCATCAGTGTGTCCTAAGGCATCCATGCCTGTGCACATGCACACACTATTTACATACCCTTACTCTCGGTGTGATATGTCCTGATACTTTCTACTCTACTACATTTTTAAAAAATGTTTATTTATTTTGAGAGATGAGAGAGAGTGAAAGAGAACCGCAAGCAGGCTCTGTGCTGCCGACGCAAAGCCCAGCACAGGGTTTGAACTCACAAACTGTGAGATCATGATCTGAGCCGAAATCAAGAGTCAGACGCCCAACCGACTGAGCCACCCAGGTGCCTTTATTCTATTACATTTAAAAAATACTGCTGCTGCTGACCTACTAGACTGATTTCATAATGCACTCACGGGTCCCAAACCGAGGTCTAGAAAGCGCTGGGCCACTGCTAAGGTGTGCTGACAAGCAGAGGGCTGGGTAGGGAAGAAAACTCTAAGACCCACAGACTTCACACCTGTCTGCAACAAGAGGCAGCTGGAAAATGAGGAAAGGACCGAGAAGCTGGGTGTGTTGGGATTATTTGGGTTGGGGCACATCACTGAGTGGACATAAGTGGTAGGATTTCTCCCGAACAGGCCTGGAAAGACTATTAAAGAGAGTCAAGTTCAGTGTTTCCTGCTCCTTCTAAAATAAATATACTTAAGTTTTTAAAAGGGAGTAACTTGAATGGAGTTATCAACTAAGGAAGAGACTAAGCGGAACTCTGATCATGTGAAATGGTAAACACGGTAAAGAGTTTGATGGAAGCTACTGGAAATATTGATGGAAATCGTGGCGCAGATGGGGAAAACGGTTCATGGAGCAGGCAAGTTAGAGCTGCACCCCGGAGCTGGCTATCAAGCAAGTGACGTCACCCCAGGTCTCCTGAGGTCCAGGTGTTCCTTCTCCGCTCTCTGGGACTCAGTTTTGTCACCTGGTGAGAGCGGTCCTGCCTGTGTCACAGAACTGGGACAAGGTGAGACACGTGGAAGCACCCCAAATTCTGAATATAGAAGGGGTGTGGCCAGCTGCTGTTCCTGACAGCAGGAGGGGGGCCCTGCAACGGTGACCATCTAGGCGGTACCCTGGATGTGGCTGTGATTACAACAAGATGATGGGACCTCTGGCCTCTCTGCATCCGTTTCCTAATCAACGGCACCGCATCGGGATTCAGCCATGCTGGGCAAGCTGGATGAGGGCCTAGCCTAGGTCTTACAAGGAAGGATCGACTTGTGTGGCTTCCAACACCATCTTCAGAGCCCTCCATGGATCCTGAGTAACAAGCAATCCTGGATTTGCCCTCGGAGAGGTGAGTGGCCAGAGGCCCCACCCATAAGATGGCCTGTTACTGGTGGTGTTTATAAAGGCCTATCACATGCCCCACCCTGTTGTCCCCCCTCTAGAGGGGGCTGACAGGCGGTCCCCGAGTCTTTGTTAAACTTGAGCTCAGATGGACGTAGAAACACAAGAGGAGCCAAATCATATGTTTAAACAGTTAAGAGGAAACCAGGCTCAGCAAGGAGCTGCAACCCAGGATTTAGCCTGGGTGGTTTTTTCTTCTTAGGGATTTCCTGTCCAGTTTCTGGAGGTTTCTATCTATCAAAGGTTCCCTGGCAGTTGGTTTAAGGCGATCAACTCCGCTGTGAAAAAAAAGCCTTACACAGTACTTGGGCTTCGCTGCGAAACTATCAAAAGTTGCTGAAAGGTGGGGACCCAAAGCCTGGCTTCTATGACAAAAGCTGTACTCTCCCATCAGGCCCTTGGTGGAAAAAGACCAAACTCAGAAGACTGGCCTTCAAGAACCATCCATAACAATACAGGTCAGCATGCTACCCCCAAAAACTGCCTGGGCTCCCAACCCCCCCCCCCCCCCCCCCCCCCCCCCCCCCCCCCCCCCCCCCCCCCCCCCCGCCACGCCCTGACAGTGGGGTTCCTGGGGCGGTAGGTCCTTAAGGAATGTAAAATAAGTGAACCCAAAAGTCGGCCCCCTGCCATGCTTTTAGACCTCAGTTAAAATTTAACAATTTTTTTTTATGTAAATCATCCGGTATATTCAATTGCAGGGGTTGTGGGCTGGAGGGGGGCCCGGTGAGAGGACAAACAATAGGCATGAGATTAGATAATTTAGTTAGCGCGAAAATTCCAGGAAGTTTATGTTGATCTGGGCCTGGATCTTGTTACTTTTTAGCTCAAATCTAATTCTTTATCTTCCTATTATAGTTGGGAGGACATTTTTTTTACATAGTCATTTTTACCGTTGTAATTTTTACCCCCGCTTTCATCAAATACAGCCAGTGAGATTAGCAGCTCTTAGCACAGAGATGAAAATATTGGTAGGGCCCAGTGGGCCCTGTTTTGTGTATTCTAACGGAGCAGGCTTTGATCTGAACATATTTCCTGGGGTCTGGACGAGATGACCTAATTCCTGTCTTATCCGTCTCCACTTTCTGTGAATCTCAGATTGCGCTCTACTGGGCAACCCTTTGAAATTCACTTTGCATTTTCTCCCACTTTGTTACCCCCTCTGACATTTGTTTCACTTGGGGTAGAGTGTGTGACTCCTAGTCAAGGTTCTGATGCTTTATTTTTCTAGCAGGGCTGCTACGTTTCAACAGAGTGGAAGCTTTTTCTTTCTCTTTTTTGCCCTTTTCGGCTCTCTCATTCTTGACATTCACAACACGCCAAAAACAATAAGCAAATAATCTACCGTGAGAAGTTTATGTCAACTGCAAATCATTTCGGATTTTCTGTATGAATGCTTTTTCTAATTAAAAAAAAATACAACTGTCCCCTGTCCCCCCAGTTTATAAAAGTCAGTTGACCAAACCTGGCCCATGAGGACTGAGATGTAAAAGTTGTAAAAGCTGAAAACTTAGGGTTAGCTTCAGGTGTCTCCGACTGATCTGCAGGAACCTGTTTCTTCCGTTCCTCCACTCCATCCCCACGCAGCCCCTGGGCTCCCGGGGGTGTCTGGGGCAGCTTGGGTCTCTCAGTGGTCCCTCTCTTCTTTATTTCTTCCCAGGTCCGCGTCAATCACAAAACTTCTCTTCCAAGAATGCTTGCTACAAAGAAGGAAGCCCACGCACGCGGGTGTACGTGTTGTGTACAGGGAAGAGCGGCAGGGAGATGGAGGGGGAGAAAAGAAACACAAAGGAATACGGGGAAAGACAGACAGGAAAAGAAGGGACAAGAGAAGAAGGGAAGAGAATGACAATGACACAGAGAGACACAGAGTAAAAGAAAAGCATAGTTAAAGAAAAAAAGATGCTAACATTGCAAATGTGAGCCAGGGGCAAAAGGGATTTATTCCTTTACTCCCCGTGCTTTCCTATATTTTTCCAATTCACATTTTTTAGAAGGAAGGGGGGCATCATAGTCAATATTTTTAGTTCAAAAATGCTATGAATTTCACTATCATTCTGGGTGAGCCTCCTTGGTTTCCAAACTACCTCCAGTCACCTCAAGTGTCAGAAGGGACAGCTGGCGGAGGTGGAGGTGGGGTGCCTTAGCGTGGGCCACCCTAAAAGAAACCGTGGTGTTGCCTTACAAATAGGAATCTGTTTCTCTTCCTCAGGGCTGAGCCAAAAGACTGAGTGTAGGGATGGCACAGTGAGTGGGCAGGAGCGCTGAGGTCGATCCTCTATTTGGAAATGCAGGGCAGGGCGAGTGGGCAGGTAATGATCAATAGGTTAGAGAGATAGTCAATGGATCAATAGATGGAGAGAGAGGGACAAAGGGGCAGGGAGGTGGGGGTGGGGAGACACTGGGACCCCTGGGCTCCGACCTTCCCCTAAGGGCTTCGGTTGCCTGAGGAAGTCTAAGAGAAAAGTTCTTTGCTCCTCTTAATTCCCTTCCAGAAAACCCTAGAAGGGAGGAGGTTGGTGGTGAGCAGGGAAAAGAAACAACTG
>NC_043715.1:31286579-31302644 GCF_006229205.1 Suricata suricatta | reverse complement strand
GGGCTCGGTCCGCGGGGCCCCCCACCCCGGAGCGGAGGGCGGGGCACGGGGCGCCGAGCGCCGAGGGGGCGCTGCGAGCCCGCCTCTCTTGGTGGCCCGCGGCTCCGATCCCCTCCGCCTGTCGCCAGGCGCCAGCCCGGGGCTCAGGAGCCTCTTCCGGGAGGAGCGCCCGGATCCCGAGGCCACGCGGCCCTGGGCGCCCCCTTGTCACCGCGCCCAGGCGTGGGACGGGGAGAGACGCCCCCTCCGCCACGGAAACGCCCCCTCTGGCCAGCGCAGAACAAAGCTTCTGGCCAGAACTGCGGCCTTCCCTCGTGTCCCCCACTCTTGAGCAAAGGCGTCTCTTGGGGCGCGTGGCCGGGGCTGCACAGGCGCAGCCCCTCAGTGTTCGCGCTCCAGCTTTGGGGGCGCCCGCCCTCGCGTCGTCCCTGCCTGGGCCCCCAGGCTGAGCCACACAGTTTGGAGTGGCCTGCGTCCCGGTGCAGACTTCTAGTGGGAGGTGACCGGAAGCGTGTCCCTTACCTGGTCGCAGGGCCACCGGCCGCTGGCGGCTCACCACCTCCCTGAAAGAAACAAATTGCCGACCCCTGTAGACACCAACGTCCACCCCGTCCGTTTGCTCACCCCAAATGAGTGCTCAGGAGGGAAACCCGTTTCCCCTACGATAAAAGGGAGAGAGGAAGAATCAGGTTGAATTTTGATGATGAAATATTCAAGTCGTAACGGACTTTCTTTTTTCAAATACGCATGTGTGTTTAAATGCTTGAAAACCTAATTAAAGAACATGTTGACCTCTCTGGGTTGAGGCCTAGCTCCAGGGTCAGATTATATACCCGCCCCCTGGCGCCCCCCCCCCCCCCCCCCCCAGCGGGCATTCTCCAGCCTTGATCCTTTCCCTGCCTGAGAAAAGCCACTGAAATCAAGGGAAGTGAAACCAGCACAGTTGAAATAAACCTGAAGTCGAAATGGGCCACATGTCCTGGGTAACAATAACCACTTTTAATTTCCTTTCCTTTTTCCTTTTTTGGGGGGGGGCTGAAGGGAGAGAGTGAGGGTGTGATCAGTGGGCCCAGACAAGTCATAGAGAACTGAGAAAATACTGTGATGTTCCAAATGAAAAAGAAAAAAGGAAAAAAAAATCCTCAGACCCATGCAAACCTGTTTCTGTTAGGCCTTTTACAATTCCTTATTGAGAGAGAGAGAGAGAGAGAGAGCGAGCGAGCTACACACTCACATAACACTACTTACAGGTGCCTGGGGGAATGTTAAAATACATTTCGGGCCCTGGCTAAACAGAAATGCACTCTAAAAACACAGACACAGTACTTTTGTTATATCTGTTGCAAAAAAAATGTATTTGATTACTTGAGTAAAATTACAGTATTTCTGTTGTTAGTAAGTATTAAATGTTAAAGAAATTGGACCCCCCCTTCCTTTCAACTTTCCAAGAAAGTGCATGTAACAGTCCAATTTTTTTCTTCCATACCTAATACAAAATAAACGAACACTATACCTGCTCTCTTGATCAAGAAGAAGCATTTGCTCTTGTAAGGAACATATGTACATTTTAATGAAAGTGATATTTCTTATTGTATATACAAGAGCATCTACATTTTCTCCACTGAAGGTTGTTCAAGATGCTATACTTAGCAGCATTGTGAAATTCCAGCACAAATTTTCTATTGTGAATATACCTACAAGGCAAAATGTTACGTCTCAGTTTCAACTACCAAAACAACACTTGTATTTTCTCTAAAGAATTCTGCGTGCTTATTACTGTACAGAAACTTATCAACATTGAGGACGACTCAAGTAAAAAGCACAATACAAAGAACAGTTCAAAACGGAAATGGTTAAATCTACCAAAAAAAAAAGCAGGTTGAATTTTAGATTAAAAAAAAAAACCCCAAAAAACAAAAAAAACAAACAACAAAAAAAACCCCAAACCTTTCAAAGAACCACATTGATCAGTCTGTACTTCCAGTCCTTTGTTTCAATTTGTTTAGAAAGATTAGACAATGTGTTTGCTGATAAAATTTTCCAGCAGGATCAAAGTGTACATTTATATACAGACTTTATTAGAGATCTAATGCATCATTGAGGCATTGCATTAACACCAGATTCATATTAAACCGGATATAGAAAATAAGTTAATGCCAGATTAAGACCGCCTAGCAGGGCAACTTGCGATTGCCATAAATGTTACAGCGCTCTAGTCAATTAGTATTTAGTCCAAAATACAGAAGACCAAAGTTAACGCTTGCATTCTGTTTGCAAAGCAAGGTTATATCACTAATAAATAAGCTTTCTTATAACTCTAGAAGTTGAACAAGGTACAAAAGAATGTCTTCATCATGTTGTAGTTCATAGATCTGGGGGAGCCAGGAGGGATGGGGTGGAGGGGGAGGAGGCAATAGTGGGTCTCCCTCTGGAAGGGGGCTGCCATTTCTCCAGCCAGGGTTGCTTTAGCTTGTGACAATTTCCTTGCTGTCCTCCACGAAGCGGGTGAAACGGAAGTTGGTTCCGTTCTCACTGCTGGCCATCTTCTCCAGGCCGGCCAGCGGAGCGCTGGGCTCTGAGTTCTGGAGCTTCTCCAGATTTCCCGTCAGCCCACTGACAGGTGAGCTGCTCCCGCTGCCGAGGCTCCCAGGCACTGGAGGGATGCCGCCATTCTGAATGACAGAGATCTCGTTGGCCTTCATGGCCAGCCCGTTAGAGAGTGCCGCCGCATACTGGTTCCAGAAACTGGAAGGATCCCCGCTTCCTGACCTGGCCGCCAAATCCTTCTGGAACATTTCTGGGAACTTGACAGGATTGCCTCCTAGAAAGGTCATGGGGCCATCCACAGAGAGCCGCCGACCCCGGCGCGCAGGCGTGCTGTTCCACATATGAGTGCCCATGTGTACCTGGGGGGGGGGGGCGGGGAAAAGAAAAGGGAGAGAGAGAGAGAGAGGAAGGGAGACGCTTAATAGTTGAATCTGTCTCAGCTCATATCTCAGCGCCCGACAAAGCAAGTGGCCTACACGTCTATTCTTATTAAGTGCCAGACATCGGAGAAGGTAACGGGGATGTCCACTCTGGCCACCTCCTAATAACATGCTCACATCTCCCCAGCCCTGGGCCGCCTTCCCTCTTCCTGGGCAAAGATGCCTGCCTTACTTACTCTTTTTATATTACCCGTCTTTAGCTTATAATGGCCTCCAGCAAGCCAGGCTGTTGTAGATAGCCCCTTGCAGGGTTAGAATTGTTATGTCCACTCTCATTGCAGTGGTAAGTATTGTATCTGACACCCTTTACCCTATAAACGTCCTTTTCAGATGGGAAGAAAGGACCCTTCAGAGATTGCCCGTTGGAGGGCCCGTGCGCGCGCGGAGAGAAACAGCCAGAAAGTAATTATTCATCTCGCATTACTGGCAGCGATCTCTAGAGAAATACTCTGTCAACAAAAAATGTACACAGTGAGGGCGCTCAACTGTTGCTCTAGAACCTAAGCATATTTGCTTTATTTCCAACACATATCAGGAGGAAATGTAGAATCAATTATCATAATACCCATTAGCTGGGCAGTGACGTCATGGTTTTTAGGAAAGCACGCCACGCCAGGGCTGCACGGTTGTGAAAAATAGATGCGTCCGCCGAGGACGGCTGTGATTATTAAGTGATACGGGCTGCTCCCAGGCCACGTGGAGGTCTTTAATCAATACCCCGTGGCAACGCTGGGCTGTCTCACTGGGTAGGTGAGGCCATTCATTTGGTGCACTTAGCGAGACAGCAGAGATGGGTGGCTGCTTCGCAGAGGCACCGCATTATTCAATGTGCTCTCACGTTCCGCAGGCTGCAGCCTGCCCCGACACCTGCCCCGACCCTGACCCGCACGGACACTTGGCCTCGGCGGGCCACGTGCGGCGGGTGCCCTGGCGAGAATGCCCTCTCCCTGCGTGGTAGTGGGGGCTGCGGGCCCCGGGAGCATGCATTGCAAATAATCAGTGGCAGCGGGCAAGAGGGCTGCCGGCTGGGTGGGCAAGGGACAGACAGCACGAGGTACCTTCAGATTGCCTTTTGTCGTGAAAGCTCTCCCACAAATAGTGCAAGCAAAGGGTTTTTCTCCAGTGTGAGTTCGCTCGTGAATCTGCAGGGCACTCGACGAGGAGAAGGTTTTGCCACACGTGTTGCAGTAGTGCTGTTTGGGGGTTCTCCTGGGCAGAGCCGGGAGCAGGACTGGGGACGTGGCAGAGGAGGACAGAGGCCCGGAGGGGACGTGACCGGTGGAGGTGTCCTTGCTGTCCTGAGGAGTGACCTGCACGAAGCCGTTGACCTCTGTCTTGATGAGAGATGACAGTGAGTTGGCGGGGATGACCGCCGAGTTCTGATTGGGGCCGAGGCTGGAGCTGGGCTCGAAGAGCTGGGATGGTAGGTCCCGCATCTGATGTGTCAACATGTGCTGCTTCAAATTACCCTTTGTGGAAAAGCCGCGATTGCAAACCGTGCAAATAAATGGTCTCTCTTTGGTATGACTTCTGTAGTGAATGTCCAAGGCACTCTGACAAGCAAAGGTTTTGCCACAAATGTCGCAAGCAGTATTTTTAAATTTACCCCGGTCTCTGAAAGGGAAGAGGATCCCCAAAGAATCTTCCTTGATGATTTTCTCAGCGTGACTAGAGGTCAAATCCAGAGCCCCGCCGTTCACGGGGATGGGGGACAAACCATTGGCGAACTCACTTGGGACTGCTCTCTGTGGCTTCTCCTCCACGCTGGGGGACTTGTGGGGCTCCTGGGTGCTGTTGGATGGCGACAGAGCCTGCATGGAGGAGGTAGACTCTGAGATGGCCGGGCTGCCAGCACTCTGGCTCTCCATATCGCCGCCCACCGAGGACGAATCGTTGGTCAGCACGTCCCCCTCGACGGAGCCGTTCTCCACGGACTTCAGGCTGGCCTGCAGCTGCTCTACCAGGCCGGCATTGATCATCTTCATCTGGTTTTCCAAAGCAGCGATGCTCGACATCTCCAGGGGCAAAGGCGAGGGCGATAAGCTGTCCTGGGAAGCATCGGCGGACTTGGGCGTATCGGGGATGCTGCCCTCAGGACAGTCCTCCATGTTCTCGTCGGAGAAGTTGTCCAGGTCGTCGAAATTCTTCTCATCAAAGGAGCCCGTGTCGGACTCCATGGACTCGGGGTAGCTGTCAGGGACTGGGGTGTTGGGGATCTGGCCTCCCATGTGCATGCGGATGTGCTGCTGCAGGACTACAGCGTTCGTGAACTTTTTCTGGCAGATGGGGCAGGAGTGCTGGACTCTGAGCGGGGGCATAGCGCGGTGGACACTGTAGTGGGTTTTGAGGTTCCCTTTCGTGGTGAAAGCCCGGCCACAGATCTTACACTTAAAGGGCCTCTCCCCGGTGTGCGTCCGGTAGTGCATCTTCAAGGCGCTCTGACAACTGAGGACCCGGTGGCAGATGATGCACTCATTGGGGTCGGTGGCCTTCTTGTCAATGTTCTCTACCAGCTGCTGGAGCTTAGAGGTCTCCGATGCCTGGGCTGAGTCCAAGAGTCCCCCAAAAGGAAACTTGGCCTTGAACTGCTCAGACATGAGCGGCAACAAGGGGTTGGTGAAAGCGGGGGCCCGGGTACCCAGGCCACCTTCCGCTGCCGCTGGGGAGCTCAGCGAGCTGCCACTGGCTGCCGGGGCCAAAGTGGGGGCCATAGTGGGGGCCATGCTGCCATCTTCACTTTTGCCGCCGGATGGTAGCACAGTGGACCCTTCGGCCTCCTCTGCAAGCCCACTCGGGTTTCTCATGGCCACCTCAGGGACCCCGGAGTCACTTTTGACCGAGCCTGGGGGGCTGCCGGTCGAATGGCTGATGGGGATCGGGGCTGGCTCTTCGGTCTTGATGAAGGGTGTGAGGCTTGGGAGGGTGGGGGGCAACGGTAGGCCGACCGAGGTGGTCAGCGTGGGCAGGACCGGTTTGGTGTCTAGCCAGCTGGTGACCGGCTTTTCCGGAGGAATGGACATGCCGTATGGGATGCCGGTACTCGTGGGGATATTGTCCAGATGCTCAGGCACGGGATAGGGGTTCATCTGGATATGAGGGTACTTCTCTTTGTGGCGCTGAAAGTGAACTTTGAGGTTCCCCTTGGTGGAGAACCTGTTCCCACAGATGTTGCACTTGAACGGCCTCTCCCCGGTGTGGGAGCGCAGGTGGATCTGCAAGGCACTGTCGCTCCCAAAGACCTTCGCGCAGAACCTGCACTTGTGTTTAAAGAACGCCTCATCCGAAGCGCTTTTCGCTTCGAAGGCGCTGACATTTGGTGGCTTGCTTTTTCTCTGCTGGGCCAAGGCCGACAGGGAGCTTAAATCCTCGGCAGTCGTTCCGATGTTGGGCAAAGGGCTGGGGAAAACCGAGTTAGCGGGGGCCGGCTGAGGTAGAAGTGGATTAGATGCAGGACTCAATAAACTGCTTATTGCAAAAGCTGGTGACGATGACGCTGGGGCCGCCTGGTCGCCGGAGTGGGAGGCGCCGGCGCTCGGAGCCGCCTTCTCCGAGGACGGGGTGGTCACCGCTGCCGCCAGAAGGTTAATGCCGGGGGAAGAGCCGCCGTTGGGTGGGATGGCGTGGCCAGACGTGCTCTGAGGTAGCTGGAGCGGGGGCAGCTGCTTCACACCGCTGATGCTGGCCGACTGGCTGGCGAGGCTCTGGGCCAGTCCAGCTGCCGCCGCCAGCTGCTGAGATAAATGGGAACTTAGTGTGGACAAGGGGTTGGCAGATGTTCGTAAAGTACCTTGAGAAGGACTAGAGGATGTTGGCAAGTCCGCGTTCTGAGAGGCCAACAGCAGTATTTGGTGACGGATCTGTTCGATCAGCTGCAGCTGGTGGATCTGCTGCTGCTGCAGGGCCAGGAGCTGCTCCATGAGGGCGGGGACAGCCAGCTTGCCCCCGGGGGCCCCGCCGCACCTCGCCTCCTGCGAGAACTGGGCCACCGCCACCTTGGTGCTCTGCAGGTTCTCGATGATGACATTGCTGTTGATCACGGAGAAGTTGCCCAGTGCCGTCAGGTCCCCGAGTTGAGGTAGAGAGGTTGTGATCGCTGAGGTACCTGCAGAGGGGCCGCCGCTGCAGCCTGGGGTGACCCCGCTCCCGCCCCCACCCAAAGCGCCGCCGCTGCCACCCTTGTGAGCCGCCACCGGGGCCTCCACCTCCATGGACTCCTCCCTGTCGCCTCCGCTGCGTTCTGGGAGGTCGCAGCCTTCGGCCTGATCTGTTTTGTTAGCGGTGTCATTCATTTGTTCGTCGGGATTATCGGGAGGGGGACTGGGAGAGAAGGTGTCGGGTGGGGTGGCTGGGCTCTCATGGACGATTAAAACTAATTGATTTTTAGTACAGTTCTTCTTGTGGAGGAGAAGATCTGACAATTCAAAGAACTCGGCGCAGCACCGGCCACAGACATGGGCGTCCTTGCTCTTGGTGGTGCGATTTGGTTGACCTTTCTCTGTGTCTCCTGCAAACATCAAAAGGGGCAGCGTTAGAAAGGGGGCTAGGACACACAGGGTCACCTGCGACTTTGAAACAAGGAGGATGTTGATCAGCTGTCTTCCTTCTTCAAAACTCAAGACTCTTGTCCCTGCAGAAGCAGTCGATATTACCCAAGAACGTTCCTAATTAAATTTTAAGGGGTGTGGAGGAATCCCTATCAATCCGGTATCTGAGATAGCCTTGGTCTTCAGATAATCCATCAAAATATAAAATACTACCAACTGAAGACATTGGTGCATAATGAAATTCCATAGCAAACTATTGATTTCCAATATTTTATACACCTTATTGTCTACTCATCCAGAGAGGGTCCAGCATCCATTCTGAGGACTTATTAGGCTCTTGAGTTTCTGTCAACCTTATTCATTTTCAACTGATTCAAAGATATCTGTGACAGTTTGTTCTGTCACTAAACTAATTTGTAGTCATTCAGATTCCAATCAGTTGTTGACAAGGGAGGGGAGAGAAATGCATATCGCCAAGGCGAGGACTGACAACTTCAAAATCACCTCCAGCCCCCTCCCCAGAACCGGAGCTAAGGCCGATCCAGTGACAAACACGCGTGAGCCACACCAGTAACAAATCCTCCAGACTGCTCAAGACTCAGTTGAATACGAACAAGAAAGCAGCGCACGCACACACACACACATCAAAGAGCAACACAACGATCATAATCCGTTACAAGGCCTGCCTAGCACCTAAAGATCATCACCCCATGGCTTGTTTATTTTTAAAATTAAAGAATGCAACCCTGGCTACCATTCCGCTATTCAAGTTATGTACGCCACTGGGCTCCGAATGGCAACGTCACGCCTCTAAATATTTCATCAAGAGTGCTCTTTATATCTATAAAAACCTGGCCCAAGATTTACATTTCTGGTTCGACATCCACTTATAGAGGATGTGCAGTTAAGGGGAAGGGAGGAAATCATGCTCGGTTTAGAGTTTGGAAATGGCTGTGCAATTCTCCTTGTCTGAATGCCTTTAAAAACAGTTTGCTCTTAACTGTTAGCGATTGTTTAACAGATTGTCCCGAACCGTTCATTATAAAAAATCCCTTTATTTCATGTTTGTGTCCACGGGTTGCTCAGATTTCTTCTCACTAAGATCCATTTGTAAATTAAACATAAAAATCTCCAACTCCAAGCTAACATCCTATTCAAAGACAGGATGGAGCCCCATTGTTTGCCCAGCATGGGGAACACCAACTTCTGTTGTACAAATGGTGTGTGGTCATCTCCGAAGGCTGTGAAAAAAAAAAAAAACTGTTTAATTCAAGGATTACCTCCCTGCATGCTTTTCTGCAGAACTGAATCAGATAATAGTTAGTTTCCATGACTTCCAAATTGAATCTCCCAGAAAACTTGCAGGGGGGGAACAAAAAGAAGACTAATTGCAAATATGAATAAATACTAACTCAAAATGTTGCTTTTTTGGGTAAACTTAAGAGTCCACTTCTAAGAGCCAGCCTTTTGCCTGTTTGGAGCGAACGTCCCCAACAGCTTCCGTAGTCTTGCATTCCGGAAAATAGAATTAATACCTAAATACTAACTTGTGGAAATTCCTTTAACTCTATTTGCCTTGCGCGATGCCCGGGTTGATGAGAAGCCCGGGTGAAGTATGCCAAATGTAGGCACACTTTATTCACTGCGAGTGGTATTTGAGTAGCTAAGTTATACTTAACAAGCTAGCTTTTCTAATACCCATCTTTTAATCTCCACAAGGGTATGCAGCAAAATGCATTAACAATACCAAACAGTCCTTGGCTGTAGCAGAAAATACCAATAATGATTCAGTTTTCATTTAATGTTTAATCATCCTAATTGGCAGCGGATTCCTGTACACATTCAAGGTGCTGTTTTAAGCCCTCTGTCTCTCTCCCTGCCTTAAAATAACGTAAACAAAATATTAAAGGAAATTCGCTAAAGTTATGTCGCTTAACTTGGGACAAAAATAATGTGACAAAAATTCTGTTTAAAGCTTCTTATTTTGACAACCAATTTTAAATGATGCATCCATTTCAGATGCTTATTTTAAACTAGGAAATGCATTTCCTAATATATTCAACAGAAATGTTATTTCTTTCTCTTTGCACATTTCCATATGTAATGGTTATGTTTCCATCTACTTTTACAGCCAATTATGAAGGAACAAAAGCTATTCTGTTTGTTCACACATTTTCAACAAAATGCATTAAAACTATTATGTCAGCATGTTCTATTAAGCTCTGCATTCAGTGGAAAATACTTTTCAACCAGCTCACATTTATCAAAACATAAAGCCACTTTAAAACACAGTTTTGCTTGGTCAGCTGGGCTTAGACAAATAATGACAGATTCAGGACTAAATAACTAGCAAGGGAAATCAGAAAACTGACTTCATCAATTGTACACATTACAATGTAGTTGCTTCAAATATTTAGCACATCTGTGTTCACGATTAAAGGGCATTTTAATTCTTTATAACTTGCAAACATCTGATATTCTCATAACAGATAGACAAAATACAAAGAAGGTTACTTTACAGGATTTCGATGATTATTACTTTCCTGTACTTGAATTCTATGTTTGTGCTGCTTCAAGACTCACTTGAGAATTCCCAAGTTTTCAACCTGAACGTTTTTATATTTAGGGTTGTGCTAACTGGACGGAAAATAGAGGTGCTTAAAAATATGCCTGCTTGCTTCGAAGAAAGACTATGTTAAAAAGCTGCCAGGGGTTTCCACGTGGATTTTCACAACATTTTAATAAGCAGGCATTTGAGCTCACTGTAGAGTCGACTAATTTAATTTCCGGGTGTTTATGCACGCCAAAAAAAAAAATTCTGGTGTCTATTTTGATTTATTTCCAAAGCAGGTGTCACTATACTGTAATAGCTCTTAACTTTAAATCTATCTGCATTCTGAACTGAATTCCAACGAAGGGGCTCCACAATAACAGACAAAACACGAGGCCTCATTTGAATCTTTAACTACCAAAGGGAATATTTTAAGTTGTAACAAGACACACGCAGGCTAACATGTTCTAATTCATTTTTCTGACCGGCTGCTATCTTGTTTCTCCATAATCTGTTACACAGGATTGCAACTGGTGACCCTATTATAGTAAATACAGTTGCCTTGTTCCCTGTGCTGTGGTGAAATAACATTCCAGTCCCTTCTCTATGGATTCTGCATACAAATGATAATTTTATAATCTTGGGCAGACAGGAAAATTTTAGAAGTAGTGGTTTTCTGAGTATGCACACACACAAAAGTCTCCGGAATTTTTCTGGGATTTTTTTTTAGAAGAAAAGGGGGTGAACTTGTAGCTCCCTCCAATTTATACTAAAAGCCAGCTGTTTTAGTTCTTGTACTATTTAGGTACTTGACCCCCAATTCAAATTTGTCAGTTTTTCATCATCTCCACCAAACATTGCAGAATAGGAGGCAGAAAATGGAAGTGTTCCAGAATATCTGTCTACTGTGAAAACAAAAATAAAACTATGCCTCACACAGCAAGGTTTAGCCAGCCAGGAAGAAAACAAAACAAAACAAAACAAAACAACCCTATTCTACCACATTTAGTTTTCTTTTTTGGAGCTCTTCAGAAAGATCCTTCACTTTACTTTCCATTACCTTAAGATCACATTAACATTTTTAATAGAACCTCTCGTGATTGGGATTTGGGAGCCTAGAATTTTAACAGGCGGCTCTTTCCCAGAGACCAATTTGGAGAGGCCATCACCAACATTTCTGACTGACTGGTCTTTCACCTTTTTTATTATTATCATTATTGTTTTGCACCGATCGATCTGGGAAAAGCCTAAATCCGAAGGTCCAGCTTAAGATGCCAAAGAAATTTTAAACACTGCCACACACACTCTGCACATTCTCTGTAATGTCTGAAGTCTCCTCTCTGTGATATGCAACCAAATGACACATTTACTGGCCCGCTTCAGTTCCCTCCGTGCTCTGGGCGGGATTAGTGTGTTCTTGAGTGGAAGAATACAAGCGAAATCTCTGGGAAAAATAACAGCACGGGCAAGATGCTGCTTTTAAAACAGGGCTACAAGCCCACCTAACGGACACAGTCAATGAAAGGGGGAAAATGTCTTCCCCTCGGATGAATCAAACTGAACGCTAGATGGGGTTCCACTTGCAAGGGTTTGTTCAAAAACTTCTTTGTGGCTTTCCTATTCCAGTGACGCGTAAAAAGAGAGACTCCTTAAGGCGAGATGTAAACTTTGACTACATAAACATTGGCAAAGGCACAAGAAACTAAATCCCTGTTGTTTGAGGGTAAAACTGAGCTATGGGAACGACCTGTCAATCTTCCCCTTTGGGGGTCTGGTATCTGAGGGTGACAGGGGAATAAGGTTAGGAAAAGACGCCAAGCTGATAAGGTGAAACTAAAATAAACTACCAACTTCCTGCTAAGTGACTAGCAAGACTCAATTTGGGGGTCACTGGGAAGATACTGAAGGACATATTATGATCTGGACCTTGTCACCTCTGCATGGGAGGAGGCTAGCAAAGGTTAAAACAGCCCGACACATTAGCTTTTGTAAAGCCTGGCACACACACTTTTTTCTGTTGGGGGGAGGGGTGCTGGGGCTTAGGATAATTTACCATCTCTTGCTACACTGCTAAATTACTGCAGTTTTGGTAATCTAAGAATATTTTGGACGGAGTGGCTAGCTGCATCAGGACAGGTCATGGAAAAACCGAATTAAGACTCCACGAGGACTTTGTTCTGGTTCTGAGCTTGGCTTTTAACCACTTCAAAAAACTTAGCCAACTATGAGTCCAGTCGAGTCGGGGGCGGACCGCTCGGACTCCCACTAAGATGTTCACATGAGAAATGTGGGTTTCTGCCTTCTAAAGGGCTCTCGGTGGAGATGACTTGCTACCTGCAAACGCAGAAATGAAATACAGTCCCCAAAGAATAACCTATAAATTGGCACTTGGACCTATAAACCACAGGAGAAACCTGATTGTACAAGAGACCACAAGACGCTCACTATCACAAATGCACTTTTGCGTACACTCTCATGCCCAACTACACTATGCTTGTTTTCTACCATCTCAGAAAGTATCTGCAGCCCGAAGCAAATCCCCCCAAAACTGCATTTTCTCATCCAGAATCTTCCATTATGCCACAAACTTAAAATAGGCCTGATTAAACATGAATTCTTTCCAACTGCCTTATCTTGCAGGTGTCGGTTTTTCAAAAAAAGCAATTAATTATAGTTCTCTGTAACCTTTTGGGCCCAGAAATCAATGTGTTGCCATTAAGCTGTTCACAATGAGTAAATTACTTTGGTAAATAATAGAATTTCATTATTAATATAAATAAGAGGAATGTTTATGATATCTTATGTGAGTCAATGTTTTATCTCCAGTTCATGATGTTATTATCTTTCTTCCAATATTATCTTTTCCTTGAAAAAGCTGAGCGCCACAAAACTTTAATAATAATGAATGGAGTCTGAATGGGGCCATCCCTGAAGTTACTTGAATCTTAGAAACACCACCCAAGGAAAAAAACGCCAAAACACACACATGTACATACACACACACACACACACACACCCCTCTCTGAGTCCCAGAGCTCAGTAAAGAACCCACACAGAAAATCATTAGATTCTAACACTCCCCTTCCTCAGAAGGATTTATCTCACTAAATAATTTTTCCAGGGGCAGTCATCTTTCTACAGATAATTCCAGGCTCATTGACTATTATTTAAGAGACAAGTTAATATGCCCCATCATCCTGGTTGCATAAGAAAAGGAAAAATTCCCAACTTTAATGTTGGGTGTTTGTGGCATTACAGGGGCTCCCAAGCAGAATTAAAACATGAACGTTGGAAGACCGACCAAGTAATCTTGTTTTCTTGAACTTGTTCTGATGGAGTTATCCGTGTGGCTGTTTAGCATGGCTCTGGCTTTCTTTGTATGCGCATGCACACACATGCACACACACTCGAGCGCGCGCGCGCGCGCACACACACACACACACACACACTCATGCAGGACACACAGTACAGGGCTCCTGGGGTCCACAAACTTTCCCGGGTCCCGCTCTAGGCAGACACCCTAATACTTGAAGTCCTAGCATCTGTTCAGGGCACCAGCTAGACTTAATTTGGTTTGTTCGATGTTTCATGAACCATACTTTCAGACCATTATAAGCGGGAAGAAAAAGTAACCACGTTGTCTGAGTGAGGGGTTGTCTTCTAAAAATGCAATGACCTTTATGCGTGTGAAAAGAGAAACCCCAAAACCAAACCAAAAACCAAACCAAACCCTCCAACCCCACAGACTCTTTCAAGTGTGTGTTATGTGTAGGGAGATGAACAGATCTTGCTATATTCCCTGCAGGAAAGGTGGTGACTTTTTAAAGGGAACTCTGAGATAACGTCATGTACTCTGAAGTCCCTCTATCTCTCAACTGCACCCAAATAAAAAGATGGGGAGTGTGGAAGGCCCTCCAGTAGAGTCAGATGCTGAGAAGGATTAGTTGTGTACTAATATTATTACAACATACTAAATCCTGTAACCCTATTACAAAATCTACCCTCTAGGCAGCTTACCCCAAACTCATTGTTCAACCATGTAAAAACAGTCATAACCTGAAACCATTACCACCGAAGAAAAAGGGGGTGGGGGTGGGGAGAGGTGAGAAAGAGGAAAGAGTAGCTCTGGATAGAGTGTCCCTAACACTTTACTGCTTCTTAGGACAATGAATCAGCTTTGGGGGAGAAAAAAAAAAGGAAAGAAAAGGAAAGAGGGAAGAAGAAAGAATGAGGAAAAAAGAAAAGGAAACTTGATTCAGTTACTTAATTAACTTAACTCAAAGCTCAAATAAACTAAAAAAAAAAAAAACCCTAATAAATAATAATGGTAAGAGGTAGTGAACTCCTTTCATGCTATCGCTTTATGAGAAGCCTTAACTATTAAAAATTCCGAAATCAGAAGGCGACAGCAGAAAGGCAAAGATCTACCAGACATCATTTCTTCCCGGAGACCCAGTCTTTGGCTCTTTTTTTGAAAATGTATGAAATCAGTACAAATTTACAAAACAAAACACAGAACCCGAAAAACCGCTTTTTCCTCCTCCCGTTTGGTTTTTCCTACACACATTGGGAACTTTGTGTTCAGGGCAGAAGGTCTCACCAGAAACTTTAGGAAAGATGGGAGTGGGGGCGAGAGAAGCAGAAGAAACCAGCTGAGAAAACCCGGAAAAACATTCGGAGCTGTTGCTGCGGCCTTGGGTAATTTCACCCCATTTACCTCGCATCCCCGGTTTGGCTTCGGGTGGAAAGCGGGGTTCGGGGGCTCATCTCAGCGGACTAAGAAATCGCAGAGACTCGGGGTAAGGCTTGAAGCTAGAGAAAGTACTGGGGTGGGGAGTGCAAATATTTGTAAACAGTTTTCTTAATCGGTCTCAGTTCTCCCCAATTTCTTACAGGGACCCCCCCATGCCAGCAGTCCCCTTTCCCCACAGCCGGGATGACGGGAGTGGGAGTCCCCGGCTTCCTTGCCTGGCCTCTGCGCGGGTCCCCGAGCCCCAGCTCTACGGAGAAGCAGGCCTCTAGGGAAGGAGCCCGGGGACCGCGGGGTCCGGGCGGCCGCAGAGTTTAGTGGGCAGAGGTGCCGACCCAAGGGCATGCTCATGAGCCCTGTCGGGGTCCAGTTCCCTCCTCCGTACCCCAAAATGTCGCTCAGGATTTGAGCATTCCAAGTGGCATCTGGGGCCGCGGAGCCCCCGCCGGGGTTGCCTTCGTCCTCCCGCGGCCGAGAGGCGAGCATCTTGCCGGGGACCGAACCGGGCGCCGCTCCTTCGCCTGCGGCGCTGGGCCTGGGAACTCGAAGGCCCCTAAAGTGAACCACCTTCAGGGACAAGGAGGGACTCGAGGTGTCTTCCCTCCGTACCCTAAATCCCCTGCCGGAATACTCTCGGCCTCAGCGCCCTCACACAAACTTTGTTCTAGACTTGTTCATTCCCTTCGGGACCCCGCAGTTGTCGCCTCCACCCGAGAAAGCGAATGCCTGTTTCAGGGGCGGGGGGAGGGATGTTCTCCTCTGTCCAGAGAGGCCCCCCCGCACCCCCAGAAAAGACCCTTACGATTCCTGGAAGCAAGGGGTACCACGATCCTCTGCCGGCGCACACCCAATCTAAAGGTTTCCTCGGGCCTGGGCAGGGGGTGCACGTATTGGGTGGAAAGACGCGGGGATAAACTTGGGTAGCCGGCCCCGACACTGCTCCCCGTCCGCCTGCACTGTGTCTCGGAAGAACCAGCAGCAAAGAGCACGCTCCACCCCTGCCGCGACCCCAGCGTGTCGGGCGCGGGCGCCCCGACACAGGTCCCCGTCTTCTGGCAGTTCTGAACCCCTAAAGGCACCCCATTCCGCCGCGCGGGGCCAGGTGGAGTGTGAGCGCTTTGGGGGGGGCGCAGCACAAGGGGGCTCCCCCGCGCTGGGAGTTTAGCCCAGAGCACCAAGTAAACTTCCTTCCCGCAGAGCGGCAGGGCCAGGGCGGCGGAGGCCTGCCCGGGG
>NC_043715.1:31251868-31286479 GCF_006229205.1 Suricata suricatta | reverse complement strand
CACCCCCCACCCCATTAAAAAAAAAATAAGCGAGTGGGGAAGAGCCAGCCCCACGCCGGTCCGCCTCCCGCCCGCGGCCCGGCCTCCCTGCCGCTCGCCGCCTGGCTCGGCGCTCCTTCGCCCCGAGTTCTCCATCCCCTGGATCGCGGGCTCGCGGGGGCGCGGAGAAGAGGACCGAGGAAAGGTTTGGGAACGTGATGGGTTTGGGGCTTTTGGAGGGGGGAGGGGCAACTCTCCCGCCACCCGGTTCCTTCTCAAAGGGCCCCCGACCCTCCAGCCTCTCGTTGCTCCCTTTCTCTACCTCGGACATTCCCAGGACAATTAGGGCTGAAGTTTTCGGGAGAAGCAGCCCCGAGCCCGTGGGATAAGGGGCGGCCCGGCTCCGCCCAGGACCCCTCCCGGACCTCCCCCCCGGCTGCCCCGGTTGGCTGCAGGGCGCGTCACTCCGCGGGGAGGCGGTGGCGGTGGTGGCGCCGCCGAGCCCGGGGCGGGCGGAGAGCAGGGACCGGCCTGGGATCCGAGTTCAGCTCCAGCCGGGGGGAGGGGAGGGGCCGCCGCTTACCCTGAACGCTGCAACCCGCCCCTGGTCTCGGGAGGCGCGGCCCAGGCCGGCCGGGGCTTGGGCAAAGCGAGTCCCCGGGACCCCTAGGCTCTCCGCCCTGGGGGAGGGGACCGCGCCCCAGGCTCCTGGCAACCAGGTGGCCGTGCTGAGCCGGGAATGGTGGCGGCGCGCGCCGGAGTGGGGGGCGGGGGTGTCCGCAGCTGTCTGGCCCGGCGGAAGCTCGCCTCCATCTCTCCGCACTTGCCGAGCGCGGCACCCAAACTTTTCGCACCAGCTCCATCTCCCCAGGCTGGGATGCAGCCTTCCTACCCGCACCCCGGGGTCCGGAATCGGGAGCTCAGGTCCCGCACTCCCTCCGCTGGGCTTGGGCGCCCGCGAACCTGAGGCTCAGTCCTCGGCTCAGCCTAGCTCTTTCCCCTTGCGCCTCGGGGTCTCCTCGCTCCCAGGTTTCCGAAGTCCTGCGCCTGAAGGACACACCAAACTTCGTTTGAGTAATGGGGGAGGGGGGGTGCAGATACACAATCCCTGCCCTATCTCGCTATCTGGAAAGGAGAGGGCTCATAAGGACGCCCCAATTCGGGAGCGCCCTGGAGTCTGAGAGCACCGCGGTCGGTTCGCGCGAAGTGGGCACCAGCCTTTCGAGTAGAGTTTCGGGTGCTCCGGACCCTTACCGTTTTCTCCCAAATGACTCCTCTCTCTTAGTTACGATAGTCTTTGGTCTTTTATTTCCCCCTTCTTAATTTTAAATCTTTTGTGTGCGGGTGACTGTGAATGTTTCTGTTTTCCTCCAGGCGACCTTTTTTCCCTCCTTGGTGTAACTTCTCTTTTCTGATTCCTATTCGCCCTTTCTTCACCTTTTCTCCTCTCCTTATTTTTCCTCTCTTCTGCCCTCACTCGGTCCCCCCCCCCCCACACACTACACTCCCTTTCCATTCGCTTTCCTTTTCTCCCCGGGTCCTGTTGGTTACAGTAGATTTTGATAAAAAGACAAACGAAGCTATCAGTGGGGCTGATGTTGAAGAATGAAGATAATAATGTTTCCATAGGTGGTGCTTCAAATGCCATTATTTCTCACTGAATATTTAAAGAGATCCCTCGGCAAAGACGGATCTTCATGCTCCTGGGGTGCGAGCCGCTCGCTTTCCCCAGGCCCCCGGGAGAGTGTGCAGGAGCACGTGCAAATCCCGCACCCCCCCACCCTTGCAAAACGGTGGTCTCCCCACACTGCAGCCCGCGGTCTCCCAGGTACGCTAATGTGTCCGTACTTGTGCACTTGCACACTCGTTTCTCCGAATATGCCCGCGTTTGGAGCCGAGGCATGCATCTCTAACACTCTTGGCTTCTTGAAAAGTCCGGGCCTCCGGGTCACCGCGTGCTGCCAGGAACCGAGCGGAGCCGGCGATCCCGCAAACCCTTCTTCCCGGTGCGCGCCGCGTGCGCCACGGGAAGTCTCCGGAATAGCTTCACACGTGTTCGTTACTTACTCTATGTTTTATTAAGATTAAGGGGGAAGGAAGCCTCCCCCCCCACACACCAAAACAAACAACCAAACGAAATGCACACGCAAAAGCAGCTTCGCGATGTTTAATTAAAACTGGGCGAGCAGAGATGAATTAATTGGGGGGATCCAAACTTTAATAACTTTTTTCGTTCTTTTGCGTCCTCGACGGCGTAGAGCCGGGCGTCTCGCTCAGTGCGCAGAGTCGCCCGCTAATTTCTTGTTTGTTTTCTTTCCCTCTGTGGCCGGGAGACAGGAGAGGGGAGGTGTATGGAGGGGGGGCGGGTAGCAGGAGGGGGATGGTCGGAATGGCGGGGAGAAGAGAATTGGTCTTTATTGTTGATGGCAATACATCAATTACGGGCCATTGTCTGGGGCCCAAGTTCCGTGGTTCGCTGACGCGGGCGCTGCGGTGTCAGGGCGCGGGTGAGGCTTCGCGTGCCGCGAGGCAAAGAAATAATTAAATTAATGAAAACGGAGACAGAGTGGGGGTTGATTTTTACTTTTGAGCCGGTCGAGAGAAGGCAGCAAGTGCGAGTGAGGTGCCAGCTGGAGCCCGTCCCCACGCCTTGCTCACCCTAGTGACCTGAGCGCTCTGTAGGGGGTCGCGCCGCCACGGCCTAAGGTGGGGCAGCTGCTGGGCGAATCGGGCCGAAGGCGCTCGGACTTGCCCTTTCCACCAGAGGGCCTGGCACTTAGGGGCTGATCTATGCTAGGGAATGGGGGGTGGCCCGAAGTGTGGCTGCTGCTGAGCCCGGGTCGTGACCTTGTGGGCCAACAACAGCCGCACCCGGGGGAGGCGCTTGGCGAGGTGGGCGAACTCACATTTTGGGGGCTCGATGGCCGTGTTTCTACTAATGCGTCTCCTCGGTTTTCCCGAGACCTAGCACTCCTTGGTGGGTAGGCTGACGGAAGGGCAGTGCCCCAAGGCCGCGGGCTACCGCCGAGTCCCCAGTCAAGGGGCCTCCGAGCCGCCCCGGGTCATCCCGATCCTGGGCAGGGGGGAGGGCGTCGAGCCTCCCCTTTCCGAGGCCTGGTTTTCCCACCCGCAAAAATATCTTAATGCCGGCCCAGTCTGACCCCAGGTTTGGGATGGGGCCTGGTATGAGGCCTGGCCTGTGCCCGGGACCCTCCTTCCCTTTCCGCCGGCGCTGGTTGAGCACCCCAGCACTGAAGGACGCCCCCCACCCCGCGCCCTGCGGGTGCCCCTGCTCGCTCAGCCCCAGGCCCCAGTCCCGGCGAGCCCCTGGACAAGGCTAGAAGGGCACTAGAGGAGGTTTCGTTTTCTTCTGCCATGCAAAAAGCGGCGAAAAGGCGACAGCCGAGCCCCGGGGGCGGGGGTGGAGGCACCTCGATGGTATCAGCATTATTGATGGGGAAACATTTGGGGCAGGAGCCCGGAGATCAAGTTCCCAGTCCCTCCTCTACCAGGAGGTGGGAGGGACGGAGTGGTGGTGGCGGTGGTGATGGTGGGGTGTGTGTGTGTTCGGATGGGGACGCCTGGACGCGCCCGCAGGAACCACTCCTAGAGGCGTTTATTTGTATTTTTCGGCTCTGAAAGTTTTGGGGGGCTGTAGGCAGAGAGAGAAAGGACTGCTGCAGTTCGTCACCCTAGTCCTTAGAACTCTTGCCCAGGGTTGAGGCTAGAGCAGTGGCGGGAGAGAGGGCAGAAAAAATGACCCAGAGCAAAGATCAAGTTTGGAAAACCCACCGTCGGCTCAATTATTTTCCACGCCCCGGGACTTCGCTTTCCCGAGAGTTTGGGAAACTCCTTCCTTAACCGAACGATTGCTGCTCAATTTATAAACCTCTCCTCTCCCACGGGAGAGGTTTCGAACCCGAGGCCTCGGGGAGCAAGCTCGGCAGGGTACCCCCCTGGTCCCCGCGGAGTGGACGCTGTGCGCCCTCGGCGCGCTCGCTACCCTGCAGCGAAGTCCTGGCGGCGAAAAGGCGCACTTTCAGGGGGACTCCCGCCGCCCACAGCCAAGGGCTATCTCCAGACCGGCGCCGGGTGCAGCGCGGGGACCAGGCGCCCCGGCGCCGGCTCCGGCGGGAAAGTCAGCCGTGGCGAGCGAAGGGCGGGCTTGGTAACCAGCCGCACGCATCCCAGCCGGAGGTCCCACCCAGCCTGCCCGCGGCAAACTTCATCTTCCTTCTCTGGCAGGGCCATCCCTATGGCAGCCTTTACAAACTGACTTTGCTGGAAGTGCCCGCGATTTTTGCTTTCCGTCCACACGAAGCGTCTTGCACTTAAATTCACGGCGCCCCGCATGCAACAGTGCCTCGCGGAAGGGGGTCTCTGGGTATAAAATTCTTCCCAAAGGAAATGTCTCGAGGTACAGAAAGTGGAAAAGCCTAATCGAATGTATAAAAAGAAAACCTTTGTGTCCTTTCGATTAAAATCCTACTGAGGTTTTCTTGAAATGAAAAAAAAATATCATCCTCCTGCAATGGAGTGTAGCTAATTCCTGGAACCCAGAATAGGACCTTTGGATCCAGTGGAAAAAAAAAAACCGATGAGTTCTTATGTGGTCTGCTGGGAATAGGTGTGAGATCGGTGGAGCCTTGGACTCTGTGTGCACTTGGGGGTCCTGGGGGGTCTGCCAGGGAACTCATTTTCATGCATATAGGAGATCCTCCCAAATGACCCCAATGGGAGGACCCCGATAAACTAATGCACCACGTCTCCCATAACAAACTTAAAAAAAAAAATGATAGTCTGCCACTTTCTATAGCACAATGTCCCTTTTTCAAGAATAGAGCAACAATTTCCAAAGAGGATGTGCATTTGGTTTTATAAAAAGCTCATGTGCCCGGAGACCTTTGCCTGGGGTTGGTCAGCGTTTATGGGGAGAAGGCACCTTTTGGTTTCTGTTTGGTAGAAATCTGCAGGGCCACCTCTGGTTTCAGGACTGCCCTGGGCTCCTGGCTCTTGTCTGCCTAGCAGCCTTGAGAACCCGGCCTGTCCCTCGCCTCATCAGGAATTTACAAACCCCGCAGATCTCGGCTGTGCTCTGACTTTCATGGGGGAAGAATATTTCTCTGGCTTTCTCTCTACTCTGTGAGGGAGAGACGAGCTTCTGTTAGGACGGTGGGGCTTGTCAGCATCCTGACTTTCTCCCGTGCCTACAAGCAACTTCAATTCCAGTGCACACAGTTGACTCCTGTATCCTTTCCGGCTCCATCTGTGTGATGAGTAAAAAGCGGGGGGTGTGGATAGCCCACCCATTTCTTCTTTCCCCTTTTCCAGCTCAGTGAAGTTTCCTAATGACGGCACTGTAATTTCTAGCTCTTAGTGTTCATCCTTCTCTCTCCTCTCCAACGTCATACCCGGTTTCAAGTGGGGTTTTAAATTTGAAAGGCTCCCATTTCCCAATTCCAAACCTGTGTCCCTCCCTGCTTTCTTGTGCCTTCTCAAAACAGGAGGAATTAGCTCTTAAATCATAATCCTGAAGCCATCAACACCTACCCGCCAATGTCAGGAACCCGCTCCAATTTTTGCTTCCTCTTCCCATTTATGATTCTCTTTCTGGCCTGGCCTCCTCTCTTTCATCCTGAGTGTCCCCTCCCCACCCCAGACTCTCTGACCTATTTCGTAGCAAAATGAGTCCCTGAGCAGCCCTGCTCAGAACCGTGATCATGCCAGAATGGATGTAACTTTTGCTTAGGTCTTGCTCTGGCCTTTCGCCCAGGGACTGAAGACAGGAAGACGCCAGCGAACCTCTTTTTTTCCAACCCAAACCAAATGATTTCGGGAGAGCTGGGGTGCAGCCTCCACTTTCTGGGTTTGTTTTTATTTTCTCTGTTTTATCCTGGACCCCACGGCACCTCCAGGTTGGGAGAAGAGTGCTAAGAAAACTGGCCTCTTTTTTGTTTGTTTTACTATTTTTAATGGTTTTTTAAATTTATTTTTGAGAGAGACAGCATGTGCAGGAGAGGGTCAGAGAGAGAAGGAGACACAGAATCTGAAGCAGGCTCCAGTCTCTGAGCTGTCAGTATAGAACCCAATGCAGGGCTTGCACCCATGAACCACAAGATCATGACCTGAGCCAAAGTCAGATGCTTAACTGACTGAGCCACCCAGGTGCCCCAAGAACACTGGCCTCTACTGCCTGATCTCCAATAACTGCCCCAGGCCAGCTTTATTCACACACCCTCCCCCCACCCCCCACTGAGCATTGGAGTCAGGCTGGTGGGGCTCAGGTCCTGGCTGTCATTGAACCCAGTCCTCAGAACACAGTCCTGGGTGTGAACTCTCGGAGCGGGTACATAGCCTGGGTCAAGTGAGAATCGTGACACTCGGTCTCCCGCTTCATAAAATGGAGCTAATGGAGAGGAAGCCTGGTGCTTCATTCAGAGCATCCCGCAAGGAGTCAGCTCCGACTATTCCAAGCAGCGCGACCTCCATATACCTCTGGTGGTTTCTTCATCTGTTCAATGGAGATAATAATAGTTCTTATCTCTTAGAGCTCTTGAGGGTTAAAAGAGTTAATATGTGGGGCGCCTGGGTGGCTCAGTTGGTTAAGCGTCCAGCTTCAGCTTCGGTCATGATCTCAAGTTAGTGGATTCAAGCCCTGCGTCAGGCTCTGTGCTGACAGCAAGCTCAGAGCCTGGAGGCTGCTTCAGATTCTGTATCTCCCTCTCTCTCTGACCCTCCCCTGCTCACGCTGTCTCTGTCTCTCAAAAATAAAAACATTAAAAAAAAAAAGAGTTAATATGTATGAGGACTTTAGAATAGTGGCTGGCATATAATTAGCATAAATATAAGTGTTAACTATTATTGTTATTACCCTACAGGTTGTTAGGATCAGGTGCCACAGGATGGTTGAATTATCATTCCCCGTTCACCCACCCATCTGTCTATTCCTTTATTCATGTACTCTGCAGAGTAACATGCCAGGCGCGAGGGATACCACGGAAACATTGCTTATCCTTTCCTTGCTTAGGGGCAATTAATCAGAGTGTTTGTTTCCTGGGAGTGTGTTATCACCTGACTCAGTGTTGGAGCGGGGAATGGAACAGCATAGGAGCAAAGGTAAAAAACAGTGCTGGATTTCAGGGCACTTCTCCCATTTTCACAGCAAGTCCCAAGTAATACAGAACATTGAAACTAGGGCAGGTTGTGCATGGGCCCAAGCTGGATTGTTCATGTGGGCCAGGGACAGAGCATCTGCCCGCTTCTGGAAGGTTCCTGAGCAAGTGACCTGTCTCTTAGATTCCAGCCTGTAATTCACCGCGTCGTTTTATCGGGCCCTCCCATATTTGTGTTTCGATGTGCAGACTCCTCTGAATTGGGCATCAAATGAAACAAAACAATAAAACAGGTGTGTTTGTCTTTGAGCCCCTCGAAAGGTATAAACCGCTCACGGTGTTGACTTCGGCCTCATGTTGCTGGCTTTTTTTGGCTTTCTATTTTTTGTCAGATTATAAAATTTAAGCCTGGTTGTCATAACAGAGCATTCTGTAGCCAAAGCTTATGGTTGGGGTGGGAAATCCTCCTCTCAGCCTGTCCTTCCCTCCCAGGTGTGTGTCTGTTGGGTCTGGATGCCGACCCTTTCCTGGCTGCGGCCCCCACCTCGTTATTAGTTATTAGTATTAGAACCGTGTTGTGATCAAAGGTAATTTCACATCTACTGTCAGAATGCGGAGCGCTCTTGTGGACACCCCTCCCCTCCGCTTTGTGATGAAGACACTTTGTATGGGTAAACCTCGAACAAGAGTGAAAGTCTGAGCAAGAAATACCCGTTAGTGGTGGCGGCGTTCTGTGAAATGGGAGACGAAAGCTCGTGCGTACGTTTTCAGGGTAATAACGGCTTCTTCGGGAAGCATGTGACAGAGAATGTAGCTTAAGACGTTCACAGATGTCAGCGCGTGGAGAGCGAGGTTTCTTTTTTTCTCTGGTGTTGAAGAAACAGACTCGATTTAATCTGTCACTTGATGTCCTTCTCAAAAATAGTGCCTGGGGGCCCTCTGGGGCTTTATTTAGAGGCTCTTAGGAGCTTGGCAGTATGTAAATTATGCGTGAGTGTCCTTCACAGTTCCCGGTGGTCGTGATCAGAGGGGTTTCAACATGATTTAACATTTCGGATGATTTGTAGGAGGCTTGGAGCCAGCCGGTGCGCTGAGGACAGGACAGCCCAGGCTGGGTTTCTCGCCGGTGCATTAAATGGGTTTCCATGTCTCCGCTGCCCCTTCCTCTCTCCTCCAGGCCTCTGGGCTGATCTGTGAGTGGCTCCCAGCATTGGTGGGTGGCGTCCCAAATATCATTACTCTATCAAGGAGTTCTGAGGTTTTTCAAAATGAAACATCTTATACCTTTAAAAAGCACAACTTAATCTATAGGGGTCCTTTGCCTTCCCGTTGGTTCATTAATTCACTCACTCACTTAACCCTTACTGAGCACCTACATATGCCAGTTAGTGTTTTAGGCAAGAAGGGTATGACTGTGAAAAGACAGAGAAGGTTGAGCGGGCGCCTGGGGGGCTCAGTCAGTTAAGCATCTGACTCTTGATTTCGGCTTAGGTCTCAATGGTCTCACAGAGCGTGAGTTCCAGCTTCGAGTCAGGCTCTGCAGCTCCAGGAGAGAATTCTCTCTCTCCCCTCGCTGTCTGCCCCTACCCTGCTCATGTTCTCTCTCTCTTTCTCTCTCAAAATAAATAAATAAACCAGGGGCACCTGGGTGGCTCGGCTGGTTAAGAAACCAAATTTCACTCAGGTCGTGATCTCACAGTTTGTGGGTTTGAGCCCCACGGTGGACTCCCTGCTATCAGCACAGAGCCTATTTGGACCCTCTGTCCACCTCTCTGCCCCTCCCCAACTTGTGCACATCCCACTCCAAATAAACATTAAAAGTAAATGAATAGGGTTCCCTGGGGGCTCAGCCAGTTAGGCATCCAGCTCTTGGTTTCGGCTCAGGTCATGATCCCAAGGTTTCATGAGTTCAAGCCCAGCATTGGGCTCTGCACTGACAGTGCAGAGCCTGCTTGGCATTCTTTCTTTCTCTCTCTCTCTCTCTGCCCCTCCCCTGCTCCCTCTCTCTTTCTCTCAAAAATAAATAAGCTTAAAAAATTAAGATAAGTAAATAAACAAACTTTAAAAAACAGATGGAGAAGGTCTCTGGTGTTCTGGAGCCCGCATTCTAGACGGGGATGGACATATAACAAGAGGTTGGATAAAATCCGAGGATGGGAAGCACTTTGGAGCGTAAAATGCTGCTCGGCATGATTAAGTGCGACTTGGGTGGCGGAAGACGGAGGCAGAGGAGGGGTCAGGAAGGCCCCCGAGGAAGTGACCTGCACCCTGAGTCAGGAGTGAGAGGAAGGTGCCAGCCATGCCACAATTCGGGGACAGAAGCATTCTGGGCCAGGAAAGAGCATTTGCAAACATCCTGGGGAGTTGGGCTCAAAAGAGTGTGCTCCTTTTCCCTCCTCTTCCTCTCCTCCTCCTTATCCTACTTCAGGAGGATTCGAAAATTAAATAGCCCCCCTCTTTTATCGCATTGGATTTTCTAGTTGAATGGATAAAACAAATTGTGCAACATCCACACAATGGAATACTACTCAGCCCTAAAAAGGAGTTAAATACTGACTTTTGCAGGGAAGTGGCTGAGTCTCGCAAGTCATATGCTGAGTGAAAAGAGCCCAAACCAGGGCAGCCAGGTGGCTCAGTTAAGCGTCTGACTCTTGATTTTGGCTCAGGTCTTGATCTCACGGTTTGTGGGTTTGAGCCCCACATTGAGCCGTGTGGCGACAGTGCAGAGCCTGCTTGGGATTCTCTTTCTTTCCCTCTCTCTCTCTGCTCCTTGCTCACATATTCTCTCTCAAAATAAGTAAATAAATAAACTTAAAAATAATAATAATAAAAAAGAATCTGTAACCAAGAGAGTACACAGGGCATCATTCCATTCTATAAAATTCTAGAAAATGCAAACCAATCTATGGGGACAGAAAGCAAATTAGTGGTGGAATGGTTGTCTGGGGACTGAGGGGGCGGGGGAAGGAGAGACTGTTGAGGAGCCCAGGGACACTGGTGGGGATCACGCATATGTTTGCTTTCTTTTTTTAAATTTAATTCTTTTATGGTTTATTTATTTCTTGAGACAGAGAGAGACAGAGCATGAGCAGGGAAGGATCAGAGAAAGAGGGAGACACAGAATCTAAAACAAGCTCCAGGTTTTGAGCTGTCAGTACAGAACCTGACTCGGGGCTTGAACCCACGAACCGCAAGATCATGACCTGAGCCAAGGTCGGACGCTTAGCCCACTGAGCCACCCAGACGCCCCATGTGTTTGCTTTCTTGACTGTCCTGGTGGTTTCATAGTTACATTCACAGTTCAAACCTGAGCAGATTGTACACCTCACCTATGTGCGACTCGGTTTCCTTCAACCGTATCTCAACGATGATGAAAAATTAGGTTTCCCGCTTTGGAAAATGTTGGAAATGCATGTTAGAGTTAAGGAATTTAAAAAGAAAAAGGAAGTCGTCACTGTCATATTTAAACACTCGACCCCGAGAAATTCTTAAGGGCTTGGTCACATTTGATCTGGGGACACGGAGTGGCCTGGGGAGTTAGGGAACCTGGGTTGGCACCAAGCTGCCTACCTTGACCCTAGGATGAGCGTTTTCCTTGTCTTTTTGAGTGGTAGTAACTTATTTTCTGTGATTCTACCCAGAAACAAAAAGCCCTTTGAACGCCAGGTGCTAATCTAGTCTTGAAATGAGAGGCCCTATGGGTGGTGCATCCAGATGGAGGTTCTAGTTTGTTACTGGAGGATTCGTTTGAAATGCCATAAAATAGTTGTCAACAAGGACCATCTTTGGTAAAGAACAAGGATGTTTTTTTCCCTCCCAGTCTGTCATAGACCAATACTCTTTGAAAATACATTACTAGAAAAACTGATGAAGAAAAAAAAAACGAAACAGAAAACAGAATCACATGAACTATAAGCTCCAAGTTGTACCACATAAACATCATTCTGGCAAACTATTGACGTAGTTTCTAGAGGCTTGCTCTCCATTTCTCTAGTTACGGTGTCGCAGGTGACAGCGAAGGGTACTGAGCACTGGCTGGCGGGCCATGGTGTGGAGTCCTTCAGAACCTTGAAGCCACTGTGGTCCTGAGGTGGGGAATGCCATGTGACATACTGGGTCCTCTTAGTGCTTCAGGCAGCCGGCTGGGACCAGGGCTGCCAGAGCCCCTCAGGGCCGGCTTACCTCCGGTCACAAGGAACTTCTTCATTTCATCACACGGGGCCACATGAATGTCACATTGTCTACGTGGAAAAAGCAAGTAAGCGCCATCGATCAGTGGTTTTCACATCTCCGTAAGCAAAATAATGATAGAGGAGGGGGGCCTGGCAGGAGTCTAGGAAAAATGCACGCTTCTTTTTTTTTTATAGTCTTAAAAAATTTTTTTTAATGTTTAAGAGACAGAGCATGTACTTGTGGGTGTGCAGATGGGGGAGGAACAGAGACAAAGGAAGACAGAGGCTCCAAAGCTGACAGTGCAGACCCAGACGCAGGGCTCAAACTCACAAACCGTGAGATCATGACCTGAGGCGAAGTCGGACGCTTAACCGACTGAGCCACCCAGGCGCCCCCAAAAGGCACACTTCTCTGAACCGTGGCTCCAAAGGTTCTAAATCAGTACGCGCACAGTGAGGGCCAGGAGTCTGCCATTTCATCAGTACCCGAGTTACTGTAGCTGACTTCGATGTGTGTGTTCCAGAAATCTCGATTGGAGAAGGACTCCGATAGACAGTGGAGATGGCTCTGCAGTGGGGCTTTCTCTGTCAGCACGTGCTTGTGTCTCTCTCCACAGGCTGAACTGACAACCAGAAACTAAGCTGAGGGACCCCTCTGTCTGGGTTCTCAGTCTAGAGCTGGTATCCAGAAGAGCCCCTGAGGGGAGACATTGCTCTTGCCACGGGAATTAGTCCCAAAGCTGAGCCTGCAGAAGCTGGGTGCCACAGAAGCTTCTGGGCATTGGCTCTAGTTCCCACTCCTGTAACATCTCCAGCAGACTGGATTCTTGGCGGGCCTTGGCTCCTAGGATCAACGGTGTCAGCTGGGCATTTGGCATTTGGTGACTGACTTCTAGCTGCAAGGGAGTCTGGGAGAATCGATGCCTGGCATTTTCAACTTCTGTCTCGGGGGGGGGGGCGGGTCTAGGCTCATGTAGTGGGGAGTTCCTTGAGCTTCAAAAACCAGAAGAATGTCAGGTGTCTCTACGACTTGTATACCCCCAACCCCTACCTGAGACATTCACAGTGATCTTTTTTATTTTCCTGAGCATCACAGAAGGTCCCCAGAGCACATGCTGGGGATGGCTGGCATGTTCTCGGAAAACAGGGAGGGAGAAGATGGCTGCCATGCTTGCATACTTACCAGGACTCAGGCTTGGGGCTGAGCACAGAACTCAACGTTCATGAGCTTCCTGAATTCCCCCAGGAACTCTGTCAAGCAGTTGCCATATTTCCCATTTTACAGATGAGAAAACTGAAGCACCTGAGTAGTTTTCCTGGAATCACAGGGGTTTGGAGTCACTGGGTGCCTCACTCCAGGTCTCATGACATCTTTATGAGAGGACCAATGCAAACGAAACGAAACGAAGCGATAACAAAAGTTTTTAAGTTTTAGGAAGGCCTGGTGAGGAGGGGATTTGGGGCGGGGGTTTGGAGTCCATGGGGTAGACAAAATCTGGACCTCTGTTTTGATTTAGGATGACAGGAAGATACAGTTTGAGGGTGTAGATTCATGACAATCTCCAGAGCTGTGGCTGCTTTGTATTTTTTTTTTAAACAGATGGTCTTTAAATGCTTTTGATTTAAAACTGTGCAGCTACTGCGGAGCTTTAAGCAAAAAGTTTACTCCTGTGAGTTAAACTGCCTCTGATTCTAGATAAGTTCATGTTTTTAAGTTCATTTGTTTATTTTGAAAGAGAGAGAGAGAGAGAGAGAGAGAGAGAGAGAATCCCAAGCAGGATCCAAGCTGTCAGCACAGAGCCCGACGCAGGGCTCGATCCCACAAACCACGAGATCATGACCTGAGCCGTAGCCGGACACTTAACCGACTGAGCCACCTGGGAGCCCCTCTAGATGAGGTCATGATGAAAGCTGGCATTTGATCTGTGTGCCCCTCACCCTGGCCCCCAATTCTGCCTTTGGTATGACTGAGTAGTTAAGACAGGCAGAAACTTCTGCTTCTTCTTTTCACCCTGATGATTGGAGTTGAAAAGTAGTATGGGTGGAGAAGAAAGAGCTAGGATTTAGGCAAAGGATTGGAGTTAAAACCCTTCTGCTCTGCTGATTAGTAGCAAGATCACCCCCGCCCCCCAGGCTCTTAAGCTGGTGGAGGTTCATTATCTACGTAAATCAAGTGACTTCCTCTGTATAGTCACCTGTCTGGGGTGTTGGCGAGGGTGCCCGATTGTTGGCTCCATGAGGGTGGGACACGTGGTAGGTGTTCCGTAAATATTTGTTGAATGAATGGATCTGGGGAGAGACAGGCGCATCTGTGCATGCTCTAAAATGCTGACAGCTGCTAGCAGCCTTGTACTATTGCGAGAGAGAGTATGTTTCAAACTTCAGTGCACTCAGAAATAACCTGCGGGGGCGGAGGGTGCCTGGGTGGCTCAGTGGGTTAAGCGTCTGTCTTCTGTGCAGGTCATGGGTTCGAGCTCTGCATCAGGCTCTGTGCTGACAGCTAGGAGCCTGGAGCCTGCTTGGGATTCTGTGTCTCCCTCTCTTTGTCCCTCCCCTGCTCATGTTCTGTCTCTGTTTCTCTCTCTCTCTCAAAAATAAATAAAAACACTAAAAAAAAAAACCCCTGGGGATCTTGTTGCAATGCAGATTCTGAAGTGGAGGGTCATCAGGGGGGGTCTGAGTTCCAGATTTTCTAACGAGCCTCCAGGCCGTGCAGGCAAGGCAGGTGCGCTGGTCCCACACTACTCTGTACAGCGAGGGGCTCCTGAGTGGCCGGCAGATGTTAACGTCATGCAAGCTAGGAATGGGGTGACACAAAGGGGCCCACCTGGGCCAGCGATCTCCTAACAGGAGCGTGGCTCAGGTGTCCAGCCCCGTCCAGGGTCCAGAAACATCCGTGGTCCGGCACCATCACTGTGGCAGAACCGGAAGTGCCCTCCCATTTGCTCCTGCAGCTTTGAGTGGGGCCTGGCCACGGTGGCTCATGTTTGCCATATTTGGTGACAGTGTGGCTCTGACTGCCCATGACTCTGAGTCACCAGCGCGTGGCACTAACATTCATACCCACTGATACTTGTTAGACACAGTGTGTGCTGAGTGGCTGGCACAGGCTTGGCATGCAGTAGGCACTCCAGCAGAGGTAGCTGGTGATAATTGCTTTATGAAACCCTTTCACATCTCCTTAGTCCGCTCCTTGGCTGTTCGATGACATGGGTGTTAGAGGTGTGTGGGTTCTGGAATATGTATCCCCAGGTCCTGGACGTACGGGCTCATTCCCACCTCTGCACCTTTGCTGGAAGCAGGGCTTTCTCCTGGGGGCAGTTTCCACCCTTGGGGACATTTGGCAGGGGGTGGAGACATTTGGGGTTGTCACGACTGGGGCATGTTCCTGGCTCATAGGGGAGTTAGGCAGAGGCTGCTAACCAATGCACGGGACCGTCCCCACAATAACAAGATGTCACCGTGCCGAGGGTGAGGAAACCCCAGTTAGATACTGTCTCCTCCAGAGAATGCTTTCCACAGTCCCACTTATGACTACTTATTTCATAGGCTTCTCAGCTGACTGCCGCGTGGAAAAAAATCTCATGTTATTTTTCTTCCTTTCTTTCTTTCTTAATGTTTATTTATTTTTGAGAGAGCAAGAGACAGAGCTCAAGTGGGGGACGCGCAGAGAGCGCACAGAACCCGAAACGGGGCTCGAACCCGGGAACCTCGAGATCATGACCTGAGCCAAAGTTGGAGGCTTAACCCACTGAGCCTCCCAGGCACCCCCTCCTTGTTATTTTTTCCTAACATTCAAGGCCAGTAGCCTCTTAGCACTGTGGGTTCAAACCAAGGCCAGCGGGAGCGAGCTCCCTGCCATCCCCACACCTTAGCTCTCTGCCTTGTACGGTGTGGGTGTTGTGGGTCCGGTGATCTAATTTTCCCGTTCCACATGCGGAGGGAGGAAGGGAGCCCAGAGCCCTGTCGGTGTGTGCCTGTGCAGTCTACTTCAGAACTAGACCCTTGAGCTCTTACGCCGCTGCCCGTCTCTCTCTGGCTGAGATCGGCAGGAGGAAGCGAAGTGCTTAGGGCCACCTTGGCTGCGACATCCAGACTTGGCATGTTCCCCCCACCCCCCAAGACAGGAGAAGAAGAAAGCACGCTAGACAACCCGTTTGGCAGAATAACACCTTTTCCTCTCCAGAAACCGAGGCACGCCTAATGAGGTGTGGCCTCCCTGGAGTAATTGACTTTGGAAGGCTCCTCGGCAGCACGTGGGGCTCTGCCACACCTTCCCTCCTCTAGCCGGGAGCTGCCCCAGACCCCTCCGGCTGCAGTCTCCGGGGGCTCTGCTCTCCTAACAACGCGCAGGAATGAAATGTGGAGGGGGGAGTCCTTGGGGATGGCCCGGCCAGCGTAGGGGAAAGGGGGAAAAGCTGTTTCACAGCACAGGAAATGTCGGTGGGGAAGAGGCCAGCAGGTGCCGGGCGGGGGGTTGTAGTATCCTGGAAATGGTTTCTTTGCTGCAAGCTTGTGCAGAGGATGTTTATCAAAGAGGCAGAGATGAGCCCCACAGTGGCATGGGCCTTGATTCTGTCTCTAGCCGCCTTTCACTGCTAGTGATAGGTGCCATCTGGGTCTGACTTGAGAAATGACAGTGCCGCAGGCACTTGCATCCGCTCATCTTATTGATCGGCTGTGTCCCACCTCCCTGGAGCGAGGGAAGAGAAGCGGAAAAGTCAAGGGCTGCGGTCCAGCCCTGGCAGTGCGGTCCTGGGGGGCTGCGGCTGCCCCCCATGGTGACAGCCTTCAAGATGGTCCTTACAGCTTTCTCCTCTCTGATCGCCATGCTGTGTCCCACACAGACGAGCCAGGTCTGCATGCACCGTGACCTTTCAGAAAGATGCACGTGTCTTCTGATTGCTTCCCTCATCGGAGTGGTGTGGCTGGATTCATTTTTCCACCGTTGATCCATGGGGCCCAAAAGCAATTAATCTGGGGCAGAACACCTGAGAATCCCACTCATAAATAATCCTTTTTCTGGGTCCCCCCCAGCCCTGGGATGTGAGGGGAGATTTACACGCTGGAAGCCCACAAGCCAAGCTCACAGAGATGAGTGTGTACCGAGTCCTCTGACTTGGCACGTGGGATTAAAGTGCCTTGATCAATTTACTGCCATCAGCACCAAGAGGACATTTTTATGACATGTACATAAGTGTTTATAATGTAGAAGAGACAGGGATCTGCCATTAGCCATAAGCAGGGCGTAAAACCCATCATCCAAGGAAAAACCTGAAGGCACTTTAGCGAAAGTTCTGTCTGTATCTGTTCAGCCTGCAGAGAAAGGTCTGTTGAGAATAAGGCTACCCGAAATGAGTCAGAAGGTGTGAGTGGGGTGCTGGGGAGAGGGGCCTTCTGGGCGATCTGGCTGTACAGCTGAGTGGTTAAGGGCCAGGTCAAGCCACTCGACTTTTTCCAAGTCTCAGTCTATTAATGACCATAATAGTACCTGGCGTCATAGGTTGTTGGAAAGATCTATTGGACTAATGTGTATAAAATGTATAGCCAGTCCCTGGGGTTTGATGATGGCTGTATGCATGTTAGAAGGAAGAAGATGTTAATATGGATGGCAATGATCACTTGATGCCCGGAAGGTACCAAATTACAAAGTAAAGTCACCTGCCATCATCTGACTCATACCCCGCCCCCCTCCCCCAATCAGGTAAGAAGCAGGCTCATTTACTTCTTCAAGGAGGCCAGGAGGAGCAGTTACAGAACAAGTCCGCCGTGGGATGATTGTTGGCACTCCAGATCCGGTCTTGACCTCTGCCCCTAGATCCCTACCCTTCACTGCGCTGGCTTCCTCAGTCTCCTGGCTCTGCGTCCTGGAGACTGGGATGTGGTGTCCACACTGTGGCTGGCAAACTCTGGTTAAAGAACATCAGTTGCCAAAATCATCGCTCAACACTCCTGTTTGCTTGGCGTTTTGGCCTTTGGGTGTTCTGTGCCTTCACTGTCTTGTGTTCATTGAGCGTTGCCAATTCATGGTGAATATGGCAGGCGGGAGACCCCCAAGAAACCAGAGAATGAGTGTGGAGGGAAGGTTGCCAATTCGGCAACTAGGATTCTGTGTCCCCCTTTTTGGTCAATTAAGACCTTGTGTTTAGCTCGGATCATCCCTTCCTGGGCCCATCTGAGTCCGCAATGATCTCAATAGCTGCATGTGCTGAGCCAGGCATTCACTGAAACGCTTTACAAGTACAAGATCAGTTATAGGCCTCACAGCAACCTTACAAAGAAGGTCCTTTTAAATGGCAGCGTTCTTGGCTGCAACCAACTGAAGCCGACTTGCTATTCCAGAAGGACGGAGTTTATGGGGAGGATACCGGGGCTCCCAGAGAGGTTGGAAGCCTGAAACACGAGGTTGTGGAAAGCAGGGACCCAGAGGAACAGCCCTGCTGACCAATCCTCTCCATGCCCTAGAGCCCCCTCAATCTGGATATGCTGGCTTACTTCAAGATCTGGCTGGCTCAGTCAGTAGAGCATGCGACTCTTGATCTTGGGGTTGTGAGTTCAAGCCCCACATTGGGTTCTAGTAGAGTTTACTTTAAAAATAAAACAAAAAAAACACCTGTCATTTGGCCAGTTCAGAGGGGGAACAAAAGATCTTATCTTTCAAGCACCAATAATGTTAGGCAGGCTCTATATTCCATCCCCTGGGGGACCCCCAAAAGAAGTTCTGAAAGTTGGTTGGAGGGGGGCTGGATTCTACATAGCCCAACATGGCAAATACACCAGAGTAATGTTGATGGCCCCATTGTACAGATGAATAAACTGAGGCTCAGAAGGGTTGGGCACATCTCCCAGTTTCCACAGATGTCAAATGGCAGAACTGGGATTTGCACTCAGAATTCTTCTACTCTAGACACTAAACTTCTAAGCACTAAGTGACTCTGCCATTAGGGACTTCCTTTCATCAACAGGGCTGACTGTCACATGGCGGTCTCCTCAAACTGATCTGTGAGTAAAGAAATTTAGTAGCTCTCATTCTCAGAGTGGGTTAATCCAGGGCCTCAGTCATGATATCAAGGACCTGTGCCAGTCTCTTTGTGAGGCTGGGTCCCTTTGTGGCTACAGAGTGACAGGCACAGGCATCAAGGCTCCTTGCCTCCTGGTTCACGTCCTACTGGGGAGAATGAGCATAGACTGTCATATTTTTTCTCTCTCTCTAAAGTACATGAAAGAACTTTCTCAGAAGCCTCTGGCAGACCTCTCCAGGAGTCTCACTGACCCGAACCAGGTCACATGACCACTGCTAAAACACACGCTAGGTATGGTTAACCTCAGACCTGTCCTTGGAGATGCTGTCAAACCCCAAACGGCATGGCCTTCCCCAGATGACAGAGGAGAGACTCAGCTATTAGGGAGCTGACCATGGTCCACTAAAGGGCATGTGTTAAATACCCATTGTGTGTAACAAGGGCCCAGGCTAGCGAATAGATCAGGTGTATCTCTTTCTCTAGCTAATAAATGCTTTGACTACATAGCAGCGGTATAAAAAGAATGAAGATACATTATTTGTTCACCGCTCTTTCCAGCCCGGACTTTAGAATCTGACCCGTCTATAGCTCACACACTTCTCTTATAGACACTGTGCCCTAGAAGTCTACTAACCACCACCTCTCATTGCCTTTCCGGGTTCATTTTATTTTTCAACGTTGTTTTAAAACATAGCCTGCCCCCCAGAGTAGTTACTGGTCCCCTCAATGAGTAAGGGTGGTTTGGAGTAAGGGTGAGGGTAGGGCAGAGAGGAAACTTCACCAAAGCATGACATTTCCCAAGTGGAGAGCCTTCCCAGAGCAGGATCTCACCATTAGTCAGGATGCTGTGGGTGGCAAGGGACAAAAATTCAAGTGGACCCTGTGTAAGGAAGTGAGGGACTAAGTAGATATTGGGGTATCTCAGCAGAGATGCAGTAGGACGTCAGGAACCAATGGCACAGGGACCCCAAGGCCTCGGAACACCCCCTCTCTTGTTCTGCTTCATTCTATCCACTTGGGGACCAGCTTCATCCACTTCTGAGATACCCTCGTGGAAAGAAATGCGGCTGCCTGGAATACTCTTCGCCTTACTCCAAGATATGAGAGAGAGAGAGAGAGAGAGAGAGAGAGAGAGAGAGAGAGAGAGAGAGAGAGAGAGGGAGGGAGAGAACAGGAGCTGGGGAGAGGGGCAGAGAAAGAGAGAGAGAGAATCCCAAGCAGGCTCCAGGTCCAGCACTGAGCCCAACACAGAGCTTGATCCTGAGACAAAACCAAGAGGGGGACACTCAACCGACTGAGCCACCCAGGAGCCCCTGGATCTTCTTTTTTCAGTTTTCATTTCAAGGAACCCTGAAAGGGCTCTCTGGGGTTCACTGTGGCTCAGGTGCCAACCCCTGGCCAGTCCCCTGTGGTCAGGAGTCACATGGTACTTACAAAGTGATTCCCAATGGGCAGCGGGGCAGTTCCTAGAGAGGAGGACCCAGGAGGGTGGTCTCACGGATTCCATCGTAACCATTGAGGGGAGGGGTGGCAGGAGACAGGGAAGGGGATTCCTCTTGGGAGCCCAGGGGCTTTGGCTCTGCTTGGAATTTTCCAAGGAGACTAAAGTTCTCTGTAATCTCACCTCTTCCTCTTGAGGATTCTCTGGAAGCTACTGGATCTTTCAGGAAATGGTGGTTAACAGAGGTGGACAAATGGACGCAGCACAGACTCTGCCCTCAAGGAGGCTAGAGACTGGGTCAGGGAGACAGATGTGCACACAGCTTAGAGCCTTTGCCCGGACGCCTGGGGACATCAGCTGTGACACTCACCAGGCATCATGGCAGTGTCCTACGCGTGGGCTTCTCCAGATCCTCTGGCGTGTTCCGGGCTTGGCGTGGTTCCGCTGTGACAGGTACATAATGGGGTGAATACACCCCCCCTCCCAGTTCCCTCAACCATTTGAGGCAGAATCAGAATTGCCAGAGAAAGGTGCAAGCTGGCTGCCTGTGAGAGGGGAAGTGGGGACTGGGGTGGCCGTCACAGATGTGGCCTGCACCGAGCTGTGCCACGAGGGGTCAATAGATGGGAAGAAATGACCACTGTGAGGATGAGAGGTGGCTCTATAGGCTTCTTAGTGTTTCTGTCCCCGGCCTGGGCTCTGACAGCCCAAAGTACTCCCCAGAACGCCATCTGAGTCACAGTGATCACATCTGAATTGTCCCTAAAATTCAACATCTGCCAGGGGTATGCCATGCCTTCCCCGTGCTCCGGGTATTTCCAGCTGGGCAGTCTTACCCGTCTTCATGATGAGGGCCCGTTTATGGTACTCTGTCACTGAAGGCTGGCCCGGCTAGCACAGTGCAGTTCCCAGGGGCTGCTGCCTCTTTGTTGGGCTACAGAGAGAGGCCCCCAAGTTCCCTGCCAGGCTGGCCTGCTCCTCGGTGGGGATTGACACACATTCAGAACTGGTGTCAGAACTGGCCAGGAGCAAGAAATTGGGACTTGGGACCAGGGCAGCTTCTGGGAGAAGGAGGGCTGAATGACAGAGGACCCAGTCAACAGGTGTATGTGAGAAAGCACCTGAGCCGCAGGTGAGTGGGTTTGCTTTTTAAGGAGTGAACTCTGGCAGACCTTCTGCAGAACAGCGGCACCGTAGGGATGGCCCCAGGCCAGCGGAACATGGTGCCAGCAGCCACAGTGCCCCCGGGCACTGAAGTCAGGAGCCAGGGAGACAAGGCTTCGTATCCTGGGCTTTATATCCAAGTATTGTAGAAGGTTTGGTAGGATAAATCAAGGCCAAGGTGAGTCTATGAATAAACCCTATTTCCTATTCCAGATAGATTTTTTTCTTTCATGTACTTTTGGTTTTCATTCCACTATTTGCTGGTTTATTTATTTTAGAGGAAGCTACAGCTTTCCAACAGGGTTGATTGAAACCTTGAAGGAGGAGGACATCTAAAGAAAGGTCCTAAATTTCTAATTTAGGGACTTTCCAGCTTCTTAAAGTATGACCCACTCTTAAAAGAATGTGTTTTATAGCAGGATCTAGGACATGCAAACACACAGATCACTGAAACAAGGGTTTCGAGAAACAAGGCTTTCTCATAAAATAGGTGGTACATTCTTAGCACCATGGCACTCAGAGCGTGGTCCTGAACCAACAGCCGGAGTGCCTGGATCTTGTTGGCGATGCAGACTCCCAGGCCCCACCCCACACATGCTGTATGGGAAATTCTTAGAACTTTACCAAGACTTCCATGTGATTCTAATACATTCTAAAGTTTGAGAACCACTGCATTATTATATGATTTACTATGCTATTCTAATCAATTAATTTAAAAAAGCTCATTTTTTAGAGTTTACTTATTTATTTTGAGAGAGAGAGAAAGAGATAGAGAGAGACAGAGAGCATGAGTGGGGGAAGAGCAGAGAGAGAGGGAGACACAGAATCCAAAGCAGGTTCCAGACTCCGAGCTGTCAGCCCAGAGCCCGATGTGGGGCTCGAACCCATGAACCATGGATCTTGACCTGAGCTGAAGTCAGACGCTTAACTGACTGAGCCACTCAAGCACCCTTATTTTTTTTTAATGTTTATTTATTTATTTTGAAAGACAGAGAGAGCATAAGCAGAGGAGGGGAGAGAAAGAGGGAGAGAATCCCATGTAGGCTCCAAGCTATCAGCGGAGAGCCCAATGTGGGGCTCGAACTCATGAACCGTGAGATTGTGCCCTGAGCTGAAACCAAGAGTCAGACTCTTAACCCACTGAGCCATCCAGACACCCTGAAAAAACCTTTTATTAAGCTACAAGTTTGGGGGTGGCCTAAAGGCTACCTAAAAAAATCCTCTGAGGCTCTGCATGGGCCCCCACTTGCTTCCCTTTCCAAATTCATCTCGGACCATCTGCCCTTGACAACCTTGCTCTAGCCAGCTGCAGCCAGCCCCCTCCTTTCTGCTTCTCAAACTCAGCCCTTTCTAGAAGCTCCTAGACCTCTGCCGTGTTGCACCCTGGCTGGACCCTCTCCCTGCTGCTCTCGCAGGGCTTCCTCATGCTCCAGAAGGAATCCCGACTCAGATGCTCCTCTTCAGAGAGACCTCCCTCTCTGAGTGGGTCTCAGCCAGTCTGTTTCCTTTTAATGAGAGCCCTCAGCACAGCCGATACCTGTCTGCCCCCAGTTGAAGATAAGCCATGTGGAACAATGCCTGGCATATAGTAGGTCTTCAGTAAATGTTGAAGGAAAGAATGGATTAATAACTTTCCATAGACCTACCTGCTTGAACACCCTTGTAATCATCTGGGGAGCATCTTCAACCCACAAAGCCTGCTCCCCCTCGGCGGTGTGGTCCTTGCGGGGATGATAGTGAGAATCCCCTCTCCTGGTTCTCGGCCCCTCCGGCCCCTCACCGTTCTGCCTGTGCAATATTCCTAATCAGGAAGATAGAGAGGGAGGAGCACCAGACTCGAAGGTAGGGCACGAGGGCTAAAACCCGAGTTCAAGCCGGGCTGGCCATTTGACTTGGGCAAGTCACTGAGCACCTTTAGTCTCATTGCAGTTGGGGCCATAAAACCGCTTATAAGAGTGGTCAAGAGTGAAATAGGATAGAACTTATGAACATGGCTCGTATTACGAGGGAGTCACAGGCTTCCCACCTAAGAATTGACCCTTAAGCCACATTTGTAACACAGGACAGACTCAAGACCCCCAAGGAGACCTCCAGGGTATGGGCATGCAAGTCTAGGTGGGAGCCCACAGACGCCACAATACTAAATGTTGTCTTCTGAAAGGAGTCCCTGAGCCTCAGGGTCTAAAAGAAGACTTTGCTGATTTGCATAAGGATTTGCATATCCTTTGCATGTAATGACATGCAGATGGGAGGCAGATGGGAATGCATCAGGATCCCTAATACTCTTGCGCTCCCTCCTGCAACCATCCTTGGCCTCCTCACCTTCATGGCCTCCCTGCCAGAGCCTAGCCTGGAAAAATGGTGGGTTGAGCTTCCCCTGGGGGCTCCCATGGCCATCCCCTCCTTCCAGAAACGAGTATGGGGGCTTCAGAGCACTCCAGGGCCATGCTGCCTGATGGATGGCAGGCCTTAAGCATGACTGAGCTTTCACAGTTGAAACCATTAAAGGTTATTCTCCTGTTAATTCTTTGTGGTCGTTCTCACTCCTTCCTTGGAGAAACCTCTGATTTTCACTTGCGAGATGCTTGGCTGAGCTTGTCATACCCTAAAAGGTGATTTCAGTTCTCCGATGCCAGGGAACCTTTTCTGCTGATCAAAACACAGCTGCAGAGGCCCGTGTGATTTGCTAATGGGCACCCCAACTCTGGGGTATGTCTCTGTACCTGGGAAAATAGATATAATTAGGATAACAGATATCATATGTATATGCAAATGCAGCAGGTAGAAATGACTAGCAGTGGGACAGGGCTTGACTTTGCCAAATCCTGTCAGCCCAGCTGTGCAGTGTAACCAGAGGCACCTCCATCGGTACCATGCCTTCCCCCACGACCAGCTCTGGGGTCCCCTTTCATCCCTCTCTCTCCCCCAGCCTGGACCCCTCCTGAAAAGTATGTGTCCTTTCCATATGAAAATAGATCACTCCAGTTCTTATGAGGCTGCAGGAATCCCAGCATTCCCGAGAAAGTGAGGAAAAGAAGGACAAGGAGAAAGATCTCTTCACTGTTTGGCCTTTATTAAGGCTTCTGTCCCCAAAGTGGTAGCCATATGACCAAAGAGGACCTGGCCGGCAATTACTAAAACCAAAGTGCCTGTTTCAAAAAGGCTGCCCTCATTAGGAGGGCCTGGACATTAGGGTGACTTACCTCTCTGTGCCTTGTTTTTGTCACCCTAAAATGGGCAAAATAATAGCGCCTACTTCAAAGAGCCTGGCAAGCCAGAAGCCTCAGCTACTGTGATCCTGTACGTGAGTTCATGGCGGGATGAAGACAGTGTGCTCACTCCACTGGGTCCCTCCAGCTGCGTGCTCTGGGATAAATCACTACCCCTCAGCCTCAGTGTCTCCATCTGTAAAATGGGCGAATATTCCCCGCTTTCCTGGGCTACAGGAGGGTCACCTAGACCGTGGGTGGATGGCATGGTAGTGTATCACAGAAAACAACAGAAACTAGTTCTGCCTATGGAGGAAGAGTATCTTCCGGGAGCCCCAAGCCTGTTGTGTTGGGGAGAGCCTCACTTGGGAAGCTTGGGTCTGATAGGGGTTGAAGCGGTCCATCCAGTCTATCAAAGGTGCTACAAAGCTGTGCAGGCATAGAGCACGGGCACTGATTTTCCCGAGCCATGCAGGCATTCAACATGGACATCCACCTTCTACCAAACTTTGAGGGTGTGCATGTGGACATCTGACTTTTATGTTGGGGTCCAGGCTTAAGCTTTTGTCACTTCTGTATGCTCTGTGCCCAACACAGTGCCTAGTTCATCGTAGATGCTCAAAAAATATTTATTGGTGGGGCGCCTGGGTGGCTCAGTTGGTTGAGCGACCAACTTCAGTTCGGGTCATGATCTCACGGTTCACGAGTTCAAGCCCTATGTCTGGCTCTATGCTGACAGCTCAGAGCCTGGAGCCTGCTTCGGATTCTGTGCCTTCTCCTTTCTCTGCCCCTCCCCTGCTCACACTCTGTCTCTCTCTCAAAAATAAATATATATTAAAAATATATTGATTGGTTGCTAAACTACATTGTAAACTAACTTCTCTGTCCCATGGTGGGTGGGGTGGTGAGAAAGCTGTCAGAGTCTTGGCCCCTTGGCCGACGGCGAGGACAACCCTTGTATGGTGCACGTGGACTTTGGTGTCAGAGCCACATTCAGATCTCGGTTCTGCCACATCCTAGCCGTGACTTTGTTTGAACTTCGGTTTAGGAAAACTTTCTGCACTTCACCTTGCCTTATCTGTAAAAGGGGGATAAAAATACTCCCTTCTTTCTAAGGTCACTGTGCAGGTTCCTTAAACTTGCACCCATCAGTGCCCGGCATGTGCCTAAGAGGAAGGTGGCTGGATTGGAGTGGATCCTGCAGCTTCTTTCCTCCCTCCCCTCCCCATCCCCCCTCCTTCCCCTCCTCACTACATAGATTCCGGGATGTTACATGCCCAGTCTGGTCCCGGGGCCCCAGGAGTGAATCTGATGCTTTATCTAACTACGGCATTGACGTTTCTGAGTCTGTTGAAGGCATCAATATTTGCTCAATAGCATAAGTTTTAAATAAGTCTAAACGGCATATTACAGATGATGAAAGTCATTTCCGCACAGAAGATTATCTCACACGATCATGTTTCCATCGTTATCTGGGGTGACTGTAGTTGGCAAATTTCCACAGCTACTTAAATGATAACATTAGTCCTAATACCGTGTAAAATGACTAGTTCCTCAGGGTAGGTTTATTTTTAATAGTGTATGTCAGCAGCAAATAGCCTGGAAGACCCCAGAGGAAACAGCAGAGCTCACGCTCTCGCTGAAGCGATGATATGGATATATTTAATATCTATATTAAAAACCTTTTAGGCGCCATGGTGATATTGAACCGGATAGTTAGCTGGTGCGGGCAGAATCCATGGCCGTTTATGGGGCGTGAGGCAGTGTGCATTACAGAAACCGCTTGAGGTTCTTCAAAGCCAAATTTGGGCTTCAAAAATCTTTGACAGACATTTGACCCCAAGTAGTAAATACCCTGAAACACAAGCTGGGAGAATAAAATCCCCTCCCCCCCCCCTTTTCTTTGGTGTGAGTCTGTTGATAAGTTTGCTGCGCTATTAAAATGCTTAATCACTTGCCACCGGCAAGAGCGACCTTCCATCCGAAGGTGTGATTTATTAGAGCGCCCAGAACATACTTGCTGCTCACCCAAAAGATGGCCAAATAGAGGGAGAATAAACCACAATTTGAGATCAGGCATATAGTCATCAATAAATGGATTGAAAACCAAAATTATTTTGGAGTGGATGTCAGGAGACTTAATATAAAGTTTGCGCCCAGATGCACCAGGTTAAGTGATAGAGTGGCCATAGGTGTGGCCTAAACTGTCCCTGTAAAAGGCATGCCAGGGGAGGGGCCAGGGGGCAGGAGGGGCGGGGCTTCCTGCTAGCATCTTCTACCTTCCAAGAAGGGGCATCTCTCTCTGCTTTAGGAGAAGCCCAGCTGGGGTAGAGCAGTGGATAGACAGATGCCGGCTTTTAGTGGTCTGTTATGCTCCATGTCTCTTCCCTCTGGTCTTTTTAAGAGTAGATCTCACTCCTACTTTCCACAATTAAGCCAGGGCAAACTGCGTTCAGGGGCAACATCTCGGAGACAGTGAGGGTGACGGAGGTACCCAATTCCGTGGACGTCACTCTTGGAGGAAGGGATGTGGAGGCCCTTGGGACGACCACACATAATTAACTCCTGGCAACTGGCCACCTGGAAGTGAGTCTAGGAGGGCATCTGAAGATAATGAGACACTCGGGAACGCTCAGGTCACTAGTCCCCAAAGACTGATTATAAAGATATGGGCCATTCCTTCCCTATCAACCTGATTCCTTGACTATACAAATAGCTAAAATTCCTTTTTAAAAGGTGATAACTGGATCCCAAACTGGGCGTGAGGAACAACAGGTGTTCTGGAAGAAAAAGGTACTGGAGCTCAGTCTGTTTGGACAGTGGACATCTTAAAGGAGCACGAGGCATATCGATGGCTTTGATGTGTCCCCACGTGAGAAGCTAGTGAACTAAACTGATGTCATTGTTGGGGCACCTGGCTGGCTTAGTTGGTCAAACTCCCAACTCTTGATTTTAGCTCAGGTCATGATCTCTCACAGTCTGTGAGTTCGAGCCCCTCATCAGACTCTGCGCTGACAGCACCGAGCCTGCTTGGGATTCTCGCTCTTTCCCCTTCTCTCTCTGCCCCTCCCTGTCTTGTGCTTGCTCTCTCTCTTTCTCTCCAAAGAAATAAACTTCAAAAAAAAAACCCCACTGGTTCCACTGTTTAACTTTGTGTTTTCCGCCACAATTGGACTATGAATTCCTGTCTTTGCAGAACGTCTGCCATCGTGGAATGCAGTTGAAGATCACCCTAGGGTTGGCAGAGTTCAAAACATTCCCCCTGGCCCTTTTCAAGATTCTCTTCTTCAGATAATTCAAGCAAACCTGAATGCGGGTGCTGCTCGGAGGAGATTCTGCAGGTGGAATTAAAGTCCCAGAGCTTTGTTAGGGACATTTTCTGGGTGGGTCTCACCCAATCAGTTGAGCCCTAGATTTAAAGAGTCATAAGGATTTGAAGTCTCCTCGCCGGCTTTGAGGGTGAAGGGACCACGTGGAAGGAATGTGAACAGGGCATGGGAATAGAGAGCAAGCCTGGGGGGGGCAGCATGCAAAGTGGGGCTCCATGCCCTCAAGTACAAGCAACGGAATTACGCCAACAACTCGCAGGAGTTTGGAAGCAAATTCCTCCAGAGCCCCCAGAGAAGAATCCAGTCTGGCTGACACCTTGATTTGGGGCTCATGAGTTCCTGCGCAGGGAACCCAGGTGAGTTCGCCCGAGTTCAAACCCACAGAACCGTGAGATAAAAAAAAAAAATGACTGCTGTTTCAAGCCGCTAGATTTGTGTTAATTCATTGTACAGCAGTAAAAACCCATAACTGTGGGGCGCCCGGGTGGCTCGGTCGCTTAAGTGTCTGACTGTTGATTGGGGCTCAGTCAGGGTCTCACAGTTCGTGAGATCGAGCCCCACGTAGGGCTCTGTGCTGACAGTGCAGAGCCTGCTTGTGTTTCTCTCGTGGGCTCTCTCTGCTTCTCCCCTGCTCGAACTTTCTCTCTCGGAGTAAGTAAACGTTAAAAATGACATAAAATAAAACAAAATAAAATGTTTAAAAAAAACCGTAATTGTTGATTCAGAGCAATCAAAGCAGAAATCACTGTGGTACATTTGTCCTTACTCCGTGACAATGTGGGCAAGGCAGGTGTCTCCATGTCTACAGGTGACGAAATAGACTCAGGGAGACTCAGGGGCCTGGCCAGGACACTCAGCCAGTGATTGGAGGCCAGGCAGCTTGGATGGGGCCTTTCCTGTGACTTAGTGTGGGGCAATTTCCTTTACTCTCTCTTGCTTTGAAGTGGGAAAAAGGGGAGCATTGCGTTGCAAGAGGCATTGCAAGAAGGATCTTTGAAAGAAATATGAAACAATTCGTGGAAGGACACACCAGGCAAGGAATTCTACGGCTTGGTTAGAGAGGCCCTTTCTTCAACTCTTGTGTCGGACCAGAAAAGCTTGTTAGGGAAAGGACTCACAGCTGTGAGCCAGTGACATGTGGGGGCAGGGTGTGGGGCCACCGCACCAGAAGCTGATGGCGGGGAAGCTTTATTTGGGTGACCAAGGGCAAAGACACACAGGCCTGCAATATCGAGACGAGTAGTGTCTGCAGGCTGACCTCCCAGATGGGCGGCGTGCCTAGGTGGAACTGCCCCCATGACTGGTCTGCCTTCTTTGCCGCCAGCTCCCACCTGGCCAGCTGCACCCCTCAGAGGGGTCCCTGACTTAGCATCATGGAGCAGACAAGTCATTTGGAACCACCTCCTGTGGGCACAAGTGGACACTGAGGTCCAGAAAAAGGATGAGACTTGTACAAGGTCATGGGCGCCCCGACTTTCCGTTTCCAACACATACACACACACTCTCTCACTCCTCTCTCTCTCCCTAGCTGTAATATCATGGCAATTCTCTCTGTAGGTTACTGATCACTTCCTGATGAAGCAGAGCTCCTTCCCAAGCACATTTAGGATGTGTGTGTCCAGCATGAGTCGGAACTATGCGTTTACTATTGTCCTAATAATAATGAAGTCCAGACTGATAGAGTGCAGACCCGGGGCTGGATGAGGTCATGAAAGCCTGCGGGCTAACTCACTTTGAACCACGAGCCCATGAAGCGGTCGGGGTCCTTCACAAAGGTTTCTGCCCAGCGGCAGGTCCAGGTTTTTAGGCCCTGAGGCTTATACAAGTTTGCAGATCCTTTGGAAGGGGAAAGAAAGTGACAAATATAAAATTAGGCGGAGGGTCTTGGAAGGAGCCCAAGGGAGAGAGGAGCTCTGAAGCATTATGGTAAGTGTGCCTCAGTTTCCCTTTCTCCTTGGCACATGTTAGCTTTGCCTTTTCCTGTCCCCATGATGTTAGCAAGGCCACCTGACTTACACGGGTCAATCAAATGGAAATAGACTTCGTTTGTGTCGCTTCCAAGAGGAAGTTTTAACCCTCGGTGTGTGATTCCTGACTCTTTATCCTCATGTTCACGGCCCTACACTGATGGTGGACGCATGTGACAAGATGGAGTTTTCTGCCCCCCCCCCCCCCAAGGACTCTGGATCATTACAGTGATTGGAGAGTCCCCGTCTCTTACCGGCCCTGTATCAACCCGCAGTGAACACAAGGCGTTAAGTGAGAAATGAGCTTTGGCTCTACTAATTGACCAAGGTTTGGGGGATTTTTTTCTTTTCTTAACCACAGCAAATCTAGCATCACCTAACTGATAGAGACATGGTACTGCCACTGCTCCCATGTTCTGGATGACAAATCAAAAAACAGAGAGGTTTAGTAACTTGCTCACGATCACACAGCTGGTAAGTGGTTGACTTGGGATAAAGTGTCCTGGTTTTCCAGGGACATTAGGGAAGGGTGGAGGCTTTATCAGGACATATTTGTCCCATCTCAAGGCTGCAGTCAACTCCAGCTCATGGCAGTGAAAGAGGAATGTGGGTCCATTGTTGCCAAATAGTTATTTATATTTATTTTCATTGATTGAGCGAGTGAGTATTTATTTATTTTGAGAGAGAACATGCACGAGCCAGGGAGGAGCAGATAGAGAATCCCAAGCAGGCCCCACACTGTCAGCACAGAGCCTGATACAGATCTTGATCTCACGAACTGTAAGGTCATGACCTGAACTGAGACCAAGAGTCAGACACTCAACCCACTGAGCCAGCCAGATGCCTCTTTGCCACATCTTTTAAAAGAAAGGCCGTAAACCCAGGGTTTCCATGTGAAATCCCAAGTATTATAAACAGGCTGATTGAAGGCTTTTTATTTACTTTTTAACACTATGAGGTCGAGGCATCGGTGACCTTGATTTGGTTTGCCAGTGTGAGATCTTAGGACCTCCCACCTCTCATTAGGAAACAAAGACTACTGGAAATTCCCGCTGGTAGCAAGTCTGTGCTACGTGACGGGCTGTGAGATGCGCAGTCCCAGAGGGCTTCACGGTGACATGAATGACTGCAGTCGGATGCCCAGTGCCTGGAGAGGAGACTCATGCAGCAAGACATGGGGGCAAGGGTGTTTCTGAAAACCTAACTGTCACTGTGAACGCGGGGTGTCACTCCCCCAGAGAGACCAGGGGCATCACGGAACAAGTCTTTCCAGAAACTGGAGATGGGCTCAGACCCCAAGTGAGCCCCTCCCTGACTGACATCTGACCTGTCTCTTCTTCAGCTCTTTGTCTTTGGGGCTCAAGCCTATCCCCGGGGAGTGGGACAATGAAGAGGTAAGAAGGTTCTGTGCCCGTCACTCCTAACACTAAGGCTCTGACAAGGAAAGTCATGGTCAGATGAGATGTGCACGGGTCCAAGAGCATATGACCTCCTGCATTAACCCAGGGGTTCCCAAGGCATAGAGGGGACCATGACATGCCATGAGAATAAATGGGCCAGGGGCAGCTGGCTGACTCAGTCAGCACAGCATGGGAACTTGATCGCAGTGTTGTGAATCCAAACCCTACGTAGGGCATAGAGATTACTTTAAAAAGAAGAAGAGGGGCACCTGGGTGGCTCAGTCCGTTAAGCGTCCGACTTCAGCTCAGGGCATGATCTTGCAGTTTGTGAGTTCGAGCCCTGCATCAGGCTCTGGGCTGACAGCTCAGAGCCTAAAGCCTGCTTGGGATTCTATGTCTCTGCCTCTCTCTACCCCTCCCCCACTCATGCTCTGTCTCTCAATAATAAATAAACGTCAAAAAATTAAAAAAGAAAAAGAAGAAGAAATGGGCCATCTATGGAAATAGAGTCTTAGAAGCAAAGCCTCTTGGAGAATTGAGTAACACGATGAAGCCAAACCCCTTTGCTGCAGGACTTCTCAGAGTTTTAAGGTCCCACGAGCACTGGGCATCTCCTAGGCACACGTGCACCCTGCACTGTCATGGAGTCTTCTTTTTCCCAGAACCTCTTGGAAAAGCATGTCATAGAGAACATTCTTTGAGACCCGCTGTGGCGTGTCTTTGTGTCTCACGTGTGGCTTCTCTCCTCACCTCTTGACATCCTTGCCTCTTTCTTTCAGGTTTCTTTAAGAATTGCAGCTTCCTCTTTCCAGGAAATGAATGGCTCATTCCTAGGTATCCGTTAGTTTAAAAGACCAGGGGGACCAGTCGGAGATGGGGGGAGGTCTCTGTCACTGAACCGCCTGTCCTTGGGCACTCTGCGCTCGCCCTGCTGTCTCCCCCGGTTCCCCACTCAGGAGTGACTGTCACAGATGGAATGTCCAGCCCGGGGGAGGCCACTTCGAGGGACTTGGGAGGTAGCAGTTCTAAAGGAAACACTCTGCCTGGGGACATGTACTGGGGAGGAGGAAAAGGAAGGGGGGGAGAGGAGCCCCTGAGTGGCTGACCAAAAGGGGCCCCTTTTATGGCCTTCCTGTTTATGGCCGAGAAGTAAACAGCTCGGGAGCCAGGTTGTCTCTGACGGCAGCTGGGGCACTGGCTCAGACTGGCTGGGGACCTTCTCTTTCTGGGTGGCAGTAGGCGGGGAATCTGCCAGGCACGCTAGTCTCAGGGGCGTTTTTTTTTTTTTTTTTTAATTTACTGGCATCTTGGGACTTTTTCCTTCACCTCACACCATCTGCTTCACCCACATATGGGTCCTGCTGCTTTTGGGGGACAGCTGGGGATCTGCGTGTGCATGGGCTCGGGGTACAGATCCCAGCCGCACCACTCAGCAGCTGTGTGACTTCAGGTGAGCCCTGAACCTCTCTGGGCCGGCGTCCTGTGTAGTGAAGCACAGGAGGGACTTAGGAGGTGGAGACTGTGCCCATGGACAGCAGGTGAGACCGCCTGGCATGCGGTAAGTGTCAACACATGTTTATTGTTAAGATTCTTACTTCAACCCCCCGCCCCCATCCTTGACTCAGCCCCCAGGGCCTGGGCAGGGGAGTGGTAGGCTGGGGAGGTGGTCAGGCCCACCTCTCCGAGATTCTGCAGCCTTGGTCGATGCAGCAGCTCTTTCTCTCTCTCTCCGGACTGGAACCCCAAGCACTTTGCCTCCCAGGAAACGCAGGCTGTGATGGACGAGAAGGTTCTCTGGCCGGGAAGAAGAACAGGACGCCAGAGGCGGCAAACACCAGGAGAATCAATACACTATAATTATCAGGGATGGTGTCTGTGGGGGGTGGGGCGACCTGGGGACAGAGCAGACCGAGGAGGGGCGGGAAGATGACACACGCGCATCCTGATGGATGCAGGGGACGCGTGAGCAGGAGCAAGCATATGCTCGCACTGAGAGCTGGACAATCCGACACATGCGCGCCTTCGGGCCCTCGTGGGCAGCATGGGAGGGGCAGGAGTGAGAGCTGCTCGCCATTCTGTGCAGCCCTGACGTCCGTGTGTCCATCCAGACGCGTCACCGTGCGCATTTCTTCAAATCCCCCAAGCCCTTGCCCGTTCACACCAGTCCCTTGAATTACTAATAAAAACCCAAGACCCCAAGTATAATATCCGGAAAGATACCGTATAAACTCTTCAATGGGAGGATGGGAGTTTCTCATGCCTCCTCTCGTCTGCTCGGCTGAGACCGTCACAGTACAGATTGTCGGATTGTCACGTGTGGAGTCAGCAACGCCACTTTAACATCACCGGGTCTGCCTCGGCTCGGAATGTCATGCTCCTTCTGCCCTCCTCCTGCTCCCATGCAGTTTCTGATGGAGAACTTCTGCAGTCGGTGTGGGAATCTGTCACGCAGGAGTGGAAGGCCAGCCTCAAGGACCCACGGGCCGTTTGCGGGCTCCACTACATGTCACTCGGCGTATAAGCCCTCCTCAAAAGTTGCTGACCCCCAATACGTGCCGCAAGGAGGCCTCAGCCCCAGAAAGTCTGTATGTGTTTCCTTGGCCTTCCACCCGCCCTGCGCCCCACTTTGATCCAGTTACCTCCACAAGCACACAACGGGCCTTGACCAAGGTCATAGGCGTTGACGCGTCTCCTAGCGGGACCCTCACGGAAGGGACGTATCTGTGACCCTCAAATAGGCTGAGTCCCTGCCCGCCTTTTCTTGAAGATAATACTCTTGAAAGCAAACACACAAGCGAGGAGGCTTGGTTGACTCGGGCTTTGCGGCAAGCGAGGCGCTGGGCGAGGTGCTCCACCAGCAGGAGCTCGCTCAGCCGGCCTGATCTCCGTGCTACCAAAAGGGCCCATCTGTTCCCTTGTTTGTGGGTGGGGGTGCTGGACAGAGTCAGCACCTGCCACAGGTTAGATCAGGCCCCCCAATGCCCCCGAGGAGACGATGAGGAGAAGATGAAGGTCACGCCGTGAACCCCCTTCCTGCACATGAACTCTCTTTACTCCCTGCCGTGCTCCTCACAAGGGGACCAGTTAGGGACATCTGTCCACCTGTGGGCAGACTGAGACACCCCAAGCCCAGTCTTTTTACCGAGGGATCCCTCTTCTACCCAGCCAAGGGGGCGCACAGAAAGTTCTTCCTTCTGCTTCCAGACAGCAGGGAAGATCTCCAGGTCTTCCTCACCCGTCCCCGTCCCCACCCCCACCTCAAAAGGTGGACACCCCTGAGGTCACCTTCTCCAGCTCTAGCTGACACATCTTACAAGCAGGTCAGCCCCCTAGCCCTTGGCTGCCCAGGGGGCTGAGGGCAGGAGCCTGGGGCCAGTGGGCCTTCTCCACCTGTGCTCAGACCTCGGGGTTCTGTCTGTACTCTCTGGGCGGTGCCATCCAGAAAGATCCCTGCTGTCTGGAAGCAGAAGGAAGAACTTTCTGTGCGCCCCCTTGGCTGGGTCGGGGAGGGATCCCTCGGTAAGAAGACTGTGGGCTTGGGGTGTCTCCGTCTGCCGCAGGTGGGCAGATGTCCCTAACTGGTCCCCGTGTGAGGAGCACGGCAGGGAGAAAGGAGAGTCCTGCGCAGGAAAGGGGTTTGGATCTTTAATCACTCAGCACAGCCTCCGCCTTCTAAGGAGACTATGACTCCTTTCTTCTTTCTTTCTTTTCTCTCTTTATTTCTCTTTCTCTCTTTCTCCCACTACTCCCTCTTTCTTTCTTTCTTTCTTTCCCTCTCTCTCCCTCCCTCCCCCCTCTCTTTCCCCCCTCTCTACT
>NC_043715.1:31176035-31251768 GCF_006229205.1 Suricata suricatta | reverse complement strand
TCTCTCTCTCTCTCTCTCTCTCTCTCTCTCTCTCTCTCTCTCTCTCTCTCTCTCTCTCGGGTATTTCAGGCTCACCTGGTGACCTCGGGCAAAGTGCAGCAGGGAGCTCCCTTTGTTTTGTTTTCTGTTGGTTTAATCTGTAGAAAACTGCCGAGAGTTTCATTTGGATACAATGAAGCCAGATATGAGACACAGAAATTACCTTCGAGCCTCTGAGCTTTAAGAATTTGTAGGATTCTTCTTCTTTCTGACCTCAATGCAAATTTTTCATTTGGTAACTTATTTTCCTACCTTGATAGGCTAAAGAAACAGCATGAGTCCCGCCTGTGTGTGTGTGTGTGTGTGTGTGTGTGTGTGTGTGTGTGTGTGTGTTTTCCACTTTAATTAAAAGGAAAAGTAAAACGTGGAATGATAGTCTGCTGAGAAATAGGCTTCCTGCTCGGCCAATGCCACCCTCCGGGTTATTTGCAAATTTACAAGGGCTCTGGGTGCCTCTACTATCTTCAATTTCCACCCCTAATCGTGTTCACTCCTGAACAGCATTCAGGAACATGGATGTGAAACTTTACAAAAGGCTTAAAGATGTTTAGGATTGAAAGGAGCATTCCTTCGAATTTAGGGGAATTTTAGTTGTGTTAAGTGGAGTCCATTTTGCCCGCAATTTCAGTCTGTTGCTTTTCGTTTCACTTGGGAAAACGACCTAACTGCGGAGCCCCAAACAGAGGAATCATTTTCCTTAGAGGAATTCTTAACTTGCTTTACACGGAGGGAGATGTCTTGAAGCTCTAGAAGAATGAAAATGTCAGAAAAAATAATAATGCAGGTAATTATGTCTCCGTGTCATTTTTTCCAACCTGGATTTTTCTTTCTTTCTATAGAGCGCCCCATCAGGCATGATGGGGACCTTGTGACCACCCTCCCCCTGCCCTGCACAGAGCAAGGCCAGATGTCAGCTGGCCTGGACCCCCACAGGTGAATGGGGTGGGGTCGGATAGGGTTCAGGGAGGGGAGGAAGATTGGGGGAGCAGAGCAATTTCCATAAGCAGATTTGGGGGCTGAACTTTAGCCACGGTGCCAAGGGAGAGAGAGGTCTGGAGGACAAGCTATTTTTTCCTTTTTCTGATACTGACTTCAACATCTCAAGACCAGTGAAATCTCCCATTGGGGATGCTTTATAATATGGTTATACAAACCACGGCGACCGGTGCTGGTGAGTTTTTAAAAAGCAGAGTCTGTGCTTTTTTTTGTTTTGTTTTGTTTTTTAAATTAATTTGACGCTAGCCTTTCATGGAGGCGGGCAAGAAAGCTACCAGGGGGATGGTTTCGTAGTTCCTGCGGAAAGTTATTACAGTCTGGGTGGTTTTCTGCTTTGGACTGCTTATTTTTTTCTCCTTACAATACTTTATTCTCTTTTCCAACTCAAAGATGTATTCGAAAGATTTTTGCTTTCTATTTCGTTCTTTTTGTCTCCTGCCTCAAGATTTTGAATCTCCGCTCCAGCGCTCTGGGATACAAATCTAGGCACACACACGGGGGCATGGGTGACCCCGATTTCCTCTGGGGCTTCCCCCAAGGCCCCTGCTGTTCTCTGGCCCCCTTGAACTTTATATCCAGGTAGCCCTGAGGCAAACTAAGGATTTCAAGCTCATCCCAAGTTCCAAAAATGTCTCCATCCTCCATGCACCCTGGGTTTCTCCCTGTTGTCTATTAGCATGGACCAAACGCCCTGCTTTGTGGGCTGATTTATGGTTGCATTAGGGAAAACTCCGCAGAGGGTATAAAATACAGTGTCCCATGCTTGGGCCTGATCTTACATGTTATCGGTGATTGCAAGTGCGTTTTATAACCCTGGTGCCAAATCGAAATCAAGGTGATTTGCGCATCAATCTCCTGGATAAAATCAGGGCATGCTCTATTGCGGTTTGACCTTCGTGGTGCCTTTGGCTGGTCCGACTTGTCTAAGTCGCTTGGACAATTACCCAGGGACAGTTGGAAAATGCACAGATAATGGCCAGAGCTGGGATTACCAGCTGTATCAAAAGGCTTAACTGCTCACCCCAGAGACTCCTGAGCGCCAGAGAAAGCCCTAGGAGGAGGCTTGCATCGTCTTTAAGAAAGGCAGGCTATAGGCAGACAGGAGGAGCTCCTTGGACCCCTTTTTTCCTGCACACTTAGCGTGAACCCCTAAACTCGGATCAGATCTGGAAAACAAAACTCGAATTTTACAAAAAGCCGGCAGATCCCTGGGCTTGAGGGGGCCCACGCGAGTCCTCTGTGCCTTGTTTACAATCCCCGGAGCTCAGCTGTCTGTAGGTCAGGGACGTAATTAAGTTTCTAGAATGAACGGAAGGCAGGCATTGGAATGAAATCCGTGGCAGCCGTTTTGTCCTGCCCCCACCAGAAGTGGGTTCTCCTTGCCGATTTTCAAAGAACATGGTCAGGGGCTGCTGAAAAAAAAAATCTGCCTCCTCCGGGAAAGTTTAAATCTTAACCCAAAAATTTGATGGCTTGCAGGGTTAAAGATACATTGAGCAGGATTCGTGGAAATTGCAGATTTTTAGAATCTGAAAGCTCTTTAGTGATGCTCAGAGGGTGTATTTAGGATAAATATTTTTAAGTCAGGGTTTTATGCCTATAATCTGAGTTTCTCAACTTATATTTAGCCCAGACTTCTTTTAAAGTAATTTCATCTCTTTTGACTCTGCACCCTTTCATAGTCAAGGGCAGGAAGTTCCGATGGCTCCTGAGACGCTAAAGCCTGTTTTACAAGTCCCTTTAAGATATGCTAATGTATATGGGCTGATTATTAAGATAAATACCTTGTGTGGAAACTGGAGTTAATTATAATATATATAATTAGTCGCTGGTCAGCCTAGAACTTATAATTTATTGTTCCCTGATTTGCATTTATTATCAAAGATATTTAATTTAAAGGCATTACCAAAAAATAGCCTGAATTTGAGTGGTTATGGAGATGGTGGGCATTTAGCAAACTTCAAAACTCTTCCCCCAACCTTCTCTAAACCCATTATATACAATTTCAGGAAATAACACACCAGCATTAGAAGATGACTCCTCCTTGTTGATTAAAAAATGGGAAAGCCATTTTTGTAGGAAGAAAGGATGCTGTTTTCTCTTCTAGGCCCTGATTTTTGGAACACTGGGTAAGCTTGCATGATAAAAGGGTCCAAATCCAAGTAGCATTATGGAGCTTAGATGATAAGACTGTCTCTTGTGTCCTGTTGAGGGGAGGGGAACAAGGTAAAATATTGGATGCATTTTCTTTCGGGTCATCATTTCTCCTGGACAGTGAAAAAGAGATCAGCACTTTGTTACAGATACACCTTTTGTATCAAAGGAGATTCTCATGCCTTTTCCTGAAGTCTGTTTCCATAAAGCCCTACCCACCTTTCAAACACAAGATGTGCCTTCCTTATCCAGTCCCTGCTCTGCGCCAACTCTGGGACCCCTCAGCCACACAGGAGAGACTTTCTGGTGTCCCTTGGTCTCTGAATTAATGTCTGTATTAGAGGGACGTTGTCGGGCAGTGTAAGAAGGGAACCCGATCCTTTTAAAATTAAATACAGCCGCAGTTTGCAGTAAGTTTGTCTGGAATGTGTCCGTAGGGGAAGAGATGCCCTTGGGATGTTAGATTCTTCCTTCCCGAGATGAAGGCCTCGTCCATCCCAGGCTGAGGTGTGTAAGAATACACCTTCCAGGTTTCTCTACCTTCTGATGGAGATTTTCCTTGAGCCATTTGGACATTCTTTTTGAACTTTTTGGGCGCTGAGACCCGATGATACTCTCTTAGCCCCCATTTCTTCAGAGGTCAGAAATGGGGGTCTCTGATTTAATAGCTTTCATAGGTAAGAGCAAACACGTTTTTGTCAGAAGGGTGGGGCTTCCATTATTCTTCTGCAGATAGAAATCCTGTTCTCTTATTAAGAGAGGGCGGAGGTGAGGATGGGGGGGGACCTCAAACAGCCCTCATGCTTTCCCAGGACAAGTCCTTTCCGGGTGGTAGAAAAAACAGAGGCGTAAGCAGCATAACACACCACGGGGCACCTTCTGGTCTTTTCCAACAAAGGCCTCCCTAGTTTCTCCTCTGCCCAGGAAGCCCTGGGGGGCAGCTGGGCACCAACGGTGGTGTGTGTGCGATCTGGGGGGCATTGACTGCAGAGAATTTGAAAATGAACACTGACAAAAAGTGGCCTTCTTTTTATGAGCCACCAGAAGCCAGCGACTCTAGTATTGGTGACAAGTACCCGTGTGCCGCCCCAGGGGGGACCGGAGTCATGCACACACATCAGCTCTGTGTCCACACTGGGTGTTGGTCCTGATGCCCATTCCTGGGTCAGGGCAGCCACTCCCCAGCCCCTGAGAGTGTTGATTGCCAACACCACGTTTTCACCTTTCCTGGAGAGTTACGGCCATCCTCCCCTGAGCAGCCCACGGACAGTGGGCAGCCAGCCCCTCGGAAAGGGACAGCTCACCATTCTGAGTCCTCTTGCCTCACCGGGCTACATTTAGACTTTGCTCCAGACCAGCTTGCTTCTTTCCCTTCCTGGGGCACCCCCCTACCCCAACACATCCCAGGCATTCAGATTCCTGTCTCAGGCTGTGCTATGAGGGAACCTTTCCTAAGTCATTTGACCTTCCAGGTGCATTTAATGTCATCCATGGACCTGAAGACTCACAGAACCCTGGGTAACCCTGAGGGTGTCAGAATTCTTTTCTCAAGGACTCTGAAGGCCATGACCAGCCTCTGGGAGGCAGGATAACATGAGTTTTGTAGTCCAACAGGCCTGAGTTTAGTCCAGGCTGCCATTTACTTCCCGTGCAAGAGCAGGTATGAGATTAAGCCCAACGCCACCCTCCCCAGGCGATGAGATGTAGAGCTAGCATTTGAATGCAGGACCTCCATTCCAGAGTCCCTGTGTTTAGCCCCCATCCTGTGCTTAGCACAGCCCTGGGTGCTCATGCAATGATCACAATGAAGATAATTACTGATTATCCCACTGTTGACATGATGGCAGTCATTTCAGAGACAAGGTAGACAGAACCAGATTCATGCATATTGGTAACAGAGGCCAAATTCCACAAATGCTTCCCCATAGGCTCCTTCTGATAAGAAAAAAACCCCCAAAACACCCAAACCCCCAAATTTTGGGAGTTCTGAAATAGCATTTGCCTTAGAGTCAGAAAACCCTGGAGTCAGATACCAGCTTTGGGTGAGTTCACTTGTTCAAGCCTTGGTGTGCCCATCTATAAAATTGGTGGAAATGTCAGGATTCAACAGAGATCCTATGTACAAGTTCCCAGCACTGTGGCTGGAGTGGTAGGTGCCCAGCATATGTCTGAAGGCAGGAGAAGGCAGGTCTCAGTGACTCTGGAAAGAAGCATGCCTGCCAGCACCACCACCATCTTGAGTGCCAGCAAGGAAGTGAGGAAGGGAACTTCCAAGAACTCCTGGGACCCCAGTAGACAAGGACTTCTTCCCCTGACTTTGCAGCGATGGTTCCCCTGGTGCTCCAGAGTCCTCTGCTATTTCCATGTCCTATTTTCACACCTATGACTGTGTTATCTTGAAAGTCAGCTCCTCAAGCAAATGCAGGAGGGCAGAGATTTTGGTCTATACTGTTCATCATTGCACTCCCAATGCCTAGAGTAGTACCTACCATATCTTAGACATTCAATAAATATTGTTGAGAAAATAAACTTTACCAAGAGCCAAGACTGAATCAGTGTGGCAGGGACAAGCACTCCACTATGTGCTGAGAGGTCTTAAGATGTGTCCTTTCTATGCTCTGTGGCTTTGGAAAAACTACCTATCCTTTATGGACTTCATCCGTCTAGCATGCTGGTGACGCCAACTCTACCTTACAGGGTTGGGACAGTGCCATTTAACTCTTACTGAATCTTTGAATTTTAAGAGCTATGAAATTGATTTGAAAAGAATAAATGAAGGAAATTGAGCTGGTTCTAGAATTCACAGTGGATAACACTTCTAGAAAATGTGCTGCAAACTTTCCCTCTTAGAAATGTAAAAACACCTTTCCAAATAAACTCTTAGGTGAAGAAGTCAGCACCATGTGCCAGAACCCAAGGGATGCAGCTAAAGCAGTACTCATAGAACAATTTATAGCCTTGAAGAGATTTATCAAAACATAAGATTGAAAATACATGGACTTTGGGGCTCCTGGGTGTCTCAGTTGGTTAACTGTCCAACTTTGGCTCAGGTCATGATTTCATAGCTCATGGGTTCAAGCCCCACGTCAGGCTCTGTGCTTAGAGACTGCTTCAGATTCTGTGGCTCCTTCCCTCTCTCTTTGCATCTCTCGCAGTTGTGCTTTCTCTCTCAAAAATAAAATAAATAAACATTTAAAAAGGAGAAAATACATGAGTTGAATATGCAACTCAAGAAATGGGAAAACAAACACCACCACCAATACCAACACACACACAGGCACACACACACAAAGGAAGAAAAGAGTTTCCAACTGAATTTTTTTCATGGAAAAGTCTTAGGATAGTGGGATATGTTTCTACCAGGAGATCTTTTCTTTTCTTATTTATTTATTTATTTATTTATTTATTTATTTATTATATATAACTTATTGTCAAGTTGGCTAACAGACAGTTTATACAGTGTGCTCTCGGTTTTGGGGGTAGATTCCCGTGATTCATCTCTTACATACAATACCCAGTCCTCATCCCCACAAGTACCCTCCTCCATGCCCATCACCTGTTTCTTCCTCTCTCCCACCACCCCCCATCAACTCTGTTTGCTCTCTGTATTTAAGAGCCTCTTATGGTTTCCCTCTCTCTTTGTTTGAAACTATTTTTCCCCTTCCCTTCCCCCATGGTCCTTCATTAAGTTTCTCAACTTCCACATCTGACTGAAAACATGTGATATCTGTCTTTCTCTGACTGACTTATTTCACTCAACATAATACTGTCCAATTCCATCCATGTTGTTGCAAATGGCAGGATTTCATTCTTTCTCATTGCCAAGTTGTATTCCCCCATATCTTCTCTATCCATTCATCTATTGATGGACCCTTGGGCTCTTTCCATAATTTGGCTATTGCTGAAAGTGCTGCTATAAACATTGGGTATATGTATCAGGAGATTTTGTGAAAGTGGTCACCATTTGATACATTTTCCATAGTGCCCTATGCAGAGGATGAAGCTTTCTAGAGGATATAGCCATTCTTTAATAGTCAGTCATGTTTTATCTACATCATCTTTGGACAAGCACCAATCAAGGAAGATGAGGGGGACAGTGGGGAGCAGACCCTTGATCATGTGAGGAGGCATCTTGCCAGGTGATGCAATTTGTACAAGGCGGTAATAGCATGGAGGAGGACCTAGAGACCAGAGTGCAGTACATAAGGTCCTGTGGGGAGAGAGGACCCTTAGCCACCAGCCGAAATTTCCAGGGGAGTTAAAGGAGGTAAAGGGGGAAGAGTGTGCTGGCTTCCTTTTCTAGATCCATCTGATAATTAATCTGATGACTAATAGAAAGCCAGTCTGCTGTCTCCCTGAGGACGTCACCAGACAGAAGACCACTAGAAAATGCTATCTGGGCTGGAGCAAAGAAGACCTCTACCGCCCATTTCTTTAAAATAACACTGGACTCTGGACTCTTGCTCAGAACAGCAACTTAGAGAATTGGGCCAAACACCTTCCTTCAATGTTTTTCCCACACCGGTCTGCACCAGAAAGTGCCAACACTCTCTCTCCTGCCAAGAACAAGGAACCAAGAAGCAGGAGACTTTCCAAGCCTAAGTTTTCAGCCCATGCGCGGGGCTGCTGGCCCGGCACACCACTGAGTGAGGTCAGGACCCCAGGGTGACAGGGGGTCTCCCATTAACTGGTGGGTGCCTGGAACCAGACACACTGTAAGAGTGCTGGTATCCTTAGACTTGGGGACCCAGTGGGGCCTGCACTGACTTATTTAACCTCTTGAAGCCTTGTTTTGTTTTTCATTGTTGTTTGTTGGAGTTTTTTTTAATTTCTTCTTTTTATTTCCAGCGTAGTAACATACATTGTGATATTAATTTCGGGTGTACAATATAGTGATTTGACAATTCGTATATTACTCAGTGCTCATCATGATGAATGTGCTTTTAACCTCCATCACCTACTCCACCCCTTCCCCCAACCTTCTCTGTGGTAACCTCTGTCTGTTCTCTATAGTCAGGAGTCTGCTTTTTGGTTTATCTCTTTTTCATTCCCCTTTGCTGACTTGTTTCTTAAATCCCACAGAAGAATGAAATTGTATGGTATTTGTCTTTCTCTGACTGGTTTATTTTGCTTGGCATTGTGCTTTCTAGATCCATCCACGTTGTAGCAAATGGCAAGATTTCATTCTTTTTTATGGCCAAATAATATTCCATTGCTAGGGTTAGGGTTAGGGCTAGGTGCAGAGTTGTGGTTAGGGTTAAAGATCCCAGGGGGCTCCTGGAACAGAGCCGCAGTGCAGTGGTCCACGCGGAGGGCTGAGTTGAGGGCGTGTGGGAAGGTGCCGGCCAGGCTTACCGTTTGGGTCCCAGGCCGGCCTCCGCTTTGGGCCAGGGTACAGGGGAACCTCCATTCTATCTTTATCCATATGGGTGCTTCCATAATTTGGCTCTTGTAAGTAATGCCGCAATAAACACAGGGGTGCATGTACCCCTTCAAATGAGCATTTTTGTATTCTTGGGGTAAAAACCCAGTAGTGCGATTGCCAGATCATGTGGTAGTTCTGCTATTTGGGGTTTTGATCTGTAAAATGGGTAAAATGATACTGCCCACCAATCAGTGTGTTCAGGCTGCTGTAACAAACTCTCATAAACCGGGTGGCTTTAACACAGCACATATTTTTTTCCCACACTTCTAGAAGCTGCAAGTCCAAGATCAGGGTGCCAATGTGGTTGGATGACAGCCCTTTATTAGGCTGCTTATTTCTCCTTGGACCCGCACATGCTGGAAGAGGGATAGCAGAGAGGATTTCTCTGGAGCCTGTTTTATAAGGGCACTAAATCCTGTTCATGAGGACTCAGCCCTCACAACCTACTCACTTCCCAAAGGCTCCAGGTCCCAATGCCATCACCTTGGGGGTTAAGATTTCAACATATAAATTTGGGGGCGATGCAAACATTCAGACCATGGTGTTACCTCATAGGCTGTAGCACATTTTCCATGAGGAAATTATACAAAGCCTTTAGATTAATGCCTGGTTTCTGCCCAAACCCAAACTAAATAGTGACTTAGTTCTTTTGTGCCACTTTTCCCATTGGAAAACAAAAGGGGGTAAACAATAAATGTCATATCCTACTTCGGAAAGGAGTTTAAATATAGAAGGTGGAAAGGCCCCTGGGTGGCTCAGTCGGTTAAACATCCAACTCTTAATCTTGGCTTAGGTCATGATCTCACGGTTCATGAGTTTGAGGCCCGCATCAGGCTCTACACTGACAGCGTGGAGCCTGCCTGGAATTATGTCTCTCCCCTTCCTCTGCCCTTCTCCGCTCTCTATCTCAAAATAAATGAATGAACTTAAATATATATATATATACATAAGGTCAAGCCATATCGAATTGTCAACATTTGACCGCTTTTGCCCTATATAAATAATAATTCTGTGTGGGTCAACCTGATGAAATGTGGTAGGTTAATTGCCATCTATGGGGACTCACAACCGATTATAAATAAGAATTGTTACTTTAGTCCTTCCTCACCTTCTAGTTCCACAGTGAAGCGCACCTCGGAGCAACAACTAGATCCAACTATGGTCTTTTTTTTTTCTTCTCTCTTTGTTTCATTTTATATTCTTCCCCCCTCCTTGCCCATAATTATATTTCACAGCACTCTGTGGGCACAAGCTCTGCTAATCAGAAATATCCCATCGAAAGCCAGTAGATTTGTTATTTTCGGTGTTAAGTTGTTAATTGATTTGATAATTGCCCTGGGAGACACACACACATACACACACGCAAAACAAATGTCAGGCCACACACTTTTCTCTCGACAGTAAGATGAAGATGTTTTAGTTATTGGAACTCAGATGTCACCTAGAAGAGTAAGAGGAGGGACCAGGGAAAAAAGGGGGGAGTGGAACCAGTGTGGCCGGCGAGGCAGGCCATCCCTCTTGGTTATCAAGTGAAATGACTCCCCAAATATGACAATAAATCACTGCAGGAATCAATCAGACAGGAGGCCACTGCTCCACACTGATAATGCATCAATCAATATTTAATGTTTACACTTTAATTAATCCACACACGGGAAGCATTCTTTCAGTGACAAAAATAAAGGGATGAGAAATAAAACACCTTTTATATCAAGGAGCGGTCAGCGCGCTGCCTGTCTGGGAGGCTTTGATTGGAGCTGTCATTGATCCCCTTGAGCCTGGCCAGCTCCTGAGTCACATTTGGATAGCAAGCTAATGTGGGGGAGGGGCCAGAGGTGTCAGAAGCCGCTGGGCAGACTGTGACTCCCTCAGAGCTGATTCAAAGTATGGATTCCTGTGAAGGCAGAACAAAGCCGGGGTAAATATTGGATTCTGAACGTTGGTGACACCTTCTCCCTGGAAATGATTTCTGTCTGCAGATAGTGATCTATAACTCTGGGGGAAGGCAGGGTGAGCAGGAGGGACATCTTTGCCTGGGTTTTGAGGAGGCAGAGTGTCATTTTGGACATGGGGACTTCAATCTAACCCCCAGGATTGGTCTGAACATTCAGTGCCTAGCAGCACACTTCTCACGCTCTGGCTCTACTTCTTAATGTGTGTTGGGAAATGCCCACATCCACGTTAATTATCATTCACACGTAATGCACACGAATCTGTCAGAGATGTGGTTGACTAGTTGACCTCATTCTCCATTTGGTGGACATTGAGTCAAGCACACATCACGTTTGGATTTGTGATTTCTCTTGACATTTTGGAGGTGGTGCCATTTGTTTTGGGTCTCAAGCATTTTGCAGGCCCTCAAAAAAACTCAGAAGCTATAAACACGTCTACGGTTTCTATCTGATAAAACGGTTTGGTAGGCAATGCTGGGTGGATGCTGACTCTCAAAAACTACCAAGCTCTCCTTTTCAGAGCATAGCAGTGAGGTGATGACAGTAGATGTTAAAATTGCTGCGAGTCTTGGGTGGGGTTCTTCTAGAAGTAGATCCCAAGGTAAGAATTTGAGAGCACGTGGTTTATAAATGAGACAGGGAAAGAAGGGCAGTCAAGGAGGAGTGGTCACTGCAGGGAAATGGGACTCACTCCCACCGAGAACCGGGAAAGCTGGAGCAGAACACTCAGGTCAGAGTTAAAGCTTCTGGAAGGTAAGGAAGCCACGTTCATCCACCTTGTCTGCTATTAGTTGAGAGTTGCTTCTGGGTGGCTGGTGGTCCCCACTTCCAAGACCAGCAAAAGAGTCCATAGCAGAGAATCACCTCTCCTTACAAGCAGCCATTAGCTCACAGAGTTGCATGGTAACAAGATGTGAACACATACCAATTCTCACCATTCCACTAGGACAAATCAGTCATAACTGACATGGATTCTGACCATAAAAAAAAAAAACCAAACCCAAAACCCCAAATCAAAACAACAACAACAAATTGTGTCAAAGCAACACATTTCAGTTGCTCTAACCTTTTCTCAGTAAGTCCAACCCTCTTAGAATTTCCTCCAGTGTTGGAAGACAGCACGCTCCATCAGCTGAGCGGTAGGTGGAAGTAGTTTAGGGGGTATGTGTGAACAGTAGAAGGTTCACTGGAGAACGTTGCTCATACGGTGGGAGGCATGGAGACTGAAGCTGGCAGAGGGGCTGGCTGGCCGATTCACGAATCCCACTTCACACTACTTCTGGGGCAGCCCGTCCCATTTAAATTTCTCTTTGTCTTTCTCCTTTTCTCTCTTTCCCATGCTTCCTTAGCTGATGTTGAGCAATGTCAGTTCCTATACAGTGCAACAATTCTATATACATTTACAAACTAGCACAAGAAGCAAACCACACCCAGCCAAGGTAGAGTAGCAGGTTCACGGTGTAACGTGTTGACTATAACTGTCCAGTGCTGACCATATTGACTTAATGTTTTCTTCTTTTGCATTTATACTACCTGTCTCCCCCATATCAAGTTCTCTTGAGAGTTAATGAATTTACTTCCACCATATATGTCATTGACTATATCATATTTCTGATCGGTAGAATGGAATTTAATTTTCGAAAACTTCTGTTATAGGAAGCTGGTTCAATGTGTGTCAGTCTTCGAGTTTTAAAGACTTTATTATGCGTCCTCTGATTGCAAATAATAGACTGTGCTTTGTTAAAAAGGAACAAGAAGAAGAATTGTGGGAGGGTCACTGGCCAGAGCCGAACATGTCCAGCGATCTCAGTTATGACCTATCGTCACGTGGCCAAACTCCAAACACCTGTCCCTATGCACCTCTCCTTAAGAGCCAAAGTCTCAAGAAAGACTCTTTGATTGGCTTTAGTGATTCTTTTCTGACTTTGTGGCCAAGACTAAGTGAAGTATCTTAAGCTGTCACTTCATCAAAGAAAAGGTGAGCACTAGATGTAGATGAAGAAGGGAAGGAATACCAAGGTGACAAAGGCAGAGCAGCCATGGTGGCCACCACAGGGTCAGTTACATAAGATTTTCTCTCTCTGATTTTCCCCCTTCAATTTCCCTTGCTAATTTTGAAATGAGCCTATACCTGTTCACAGTGATGCTTTAAAGCTTATGGAAGAAATAGACATGCAAAGAGCCAACATCATAGCAAGGAAAAGTAAAATATTGAGGGCTGACTAAATTCCAGACTCTTTATATTTATATCTAATGGGTCCTATGGTATCAGCTCTTATTTCTCTAATATGTTTCTTGAGTTCCTGGGTCCCCTAGAATCAAGGTATACAACATTTCCTTCTTGAGACTTCCTCTATGCTTTCTTTATATTGTCCAAGAGCTTGGGACTTGGGACTACTTTAGTCCAGTGGTTTTCAACCAGGGCCATCATTGCCCCTCCCTCCCCCCAGGTCATTGGCCAATGTCTACAGATATTTTTGGTCATTACTGGGGCTAGGAAGTGAGCCACTCTTGACATCTATGGGGAAGAGGCTAGAGATGCCTCTACACATCCTATAGTGCTCATGACGGTTTCCTACAATAAAGAATTATCTGGCCCTGAATGTCCATTGTGCCAACATTGAGAAACCATGATTTAATCTCGGGGTGGTCAACTCTAGTCCAAACACCAAGAAAAGAGAAAGGATAAGGTAATCAATATAATACTGCTATTGCTGATCTCTGCCACGTGTAGTCACTATTGAAGATTAGTCCAGTACAGTCTGGTAACTGTTCCTTCTGGTGAGAATCTCTGCTGGTACAAAATGATGCCCCCTATTGACCTTTTTGGTTCACATTCACACATTCATACGTTATTTCCTTAAATCCAACAACTGAGCCAAGGAGAATGGACCTGAGATGTTTCTATTTTAGCCACAGATAGATTCTCTGCAGAAGGAAAATGCTCTGAGCTCTAAGGTTTAGCTGAGCTCCTACCCTGAACTCCTTCTGCTGCCTGAAGCAGAATTAATCCTGCAGACAGATTGTTACTACAAGTTCACTGCTGATCAGATTTTAGAGTCTCCATGGCCTTTGCCTTTTGTTTCTTCTGCCCCATCATCCTGCTCAATGAAATCCAGACATATTTCTTCAGTTACTCATGACTTAGCGTTGGCTGCATGTTCAGCATAAATCCCATATGAATTCTGCTACCAGCAAACATATAACCTTGGCCTTAGCCTTGGCTCTCCATTAGTAGAGTAATGGGTTGGGTTGGGTTGGTGGGGGTTTTCTAGAATCAAAGCATGTGTATATATCATTTTTTCCAAGTTTGTTCAGGTGTGTGAACATGTACTTTTATTCATACTGTTAATATTTTTCTTTGAATTGACTTCCTATATTTACTCAATAACATTTTTTTGGAAAAAGAATCTTTATTCCCTTTCACAGATGGAAAATCAGTTGGCATACACAGAAGGTAATATAAGAAATAAGTATATTGCCGGGTGCCTGGATGACTTAGCTGGTGACTTGATTTCGGCTCAGGTCGTGATCTCACAGTTTGTGGGACTGACTCTTGCATCAGACTCTGCCTGCCTTCTCTCTCTCCCTCTCTCTCTACTCTTCCCATGCTCTCTCCCTCTCTCTGTCTCTCTCTCAAAATAAATAAACTTAAAAACATACTTAAAAGATAATAATGCAAATGAAACAAAAAGGCTGTTAGTAAATCCTAACGAAATGCTGTGGCTGAGCCTAATGAAATGTTCTGAGCCATAGGCCCACCTGTTATTCTTGAAGAGAGAGATGGGCCAGTGTTAGAGAAGGAGGAAAGACACACCAGGACCCATGGAGGCTTCTTTTTTCCTGGACCGCTAATCAGAGGAACAGGATGAGGGCTGAAAGGGAGTCTTGTGAAGGCCTGATGTGTTGGGACAGTCCCTCCCCATGGCTCGTGTATCACGGGTCTCCCCCAATATCTGAAGGTGGAGTCCTCCTGTAAAAATTTTCCCAAGCCAAAATGGAACAGGAGTGCCTGAGTGGCTCAGTCGGTTAAGTGTCTGACTTCAGCTGAGGTCATGATCTCATGGTTCATGGGTGCTTAATTCATGAGTTCCAACCCTGCATCAGGCTCTGCACAGACAGCTTGGAGCCTGGAGCCTGCTTCAGATTCTGTGTCTCTTTCTATCCCTCTCTCTGCCCCTCCCCTGCTTGTGCTCTGTCCCTCTCAAAAATAAATGAGCATTAAGGAAAACCCAGAATGGAATAAAGCAAAGAAGCAATTACTATTCATTTATATGGAAAATTTTTTGACCATTTCCAAACCCAACAAATAACCTCTCTTAGACTCTTCTGAAACCTTAGGACACATCTTGCTAATGGATGCACACAATAAACCGGGATAAAGCACAGATGCTCAGTTCAAAGGTCTGGTGGCTTGAAGCAGAGATGCTGAGTGTATCTGGAGTGTAGCTCCCAGCAAGGAGCTTTGTCCCAGGTTTCTGACAGCGCGGTGCGCTCCCTGCCTCTACAGTACTTACTGTAAAACAAACGCTGAATGCTATGTGTGTGTGTGTGTGTGTGTGTGTGTGTGTGTGTAAAAGCACAAACACTCTTCAGATTTCTTTTGGTTACTGAAAACAGCTACTAATGTAGGGCTTTTATACAAGTGAAGTGGCATAATGCGAACTTTCGGAGAGCGGGAGATACCTGTATATGCACACTGTACTTTGGGAATTCCAGACTTCATGAGCCTTGAGGACTCTCTGCGCTCTGGCCATTGGCTTCATCTTCCTTGTTTATATCTCAAAACGGCCAAGAGACACTGATGAGAAGGCTTTCTTGGAAGTGAGGATCCTAGTGCTCACTTCCTGAGGACAGGCTAATGTTTGCCATGAGAGGCAGGGTCTTTGCCTCCCTAAGGGCATCTTCCAATCTGGTTTGTGAATATCCCCTGTTCTACAATCAGAGACAATCCCCTTGGTTTAAGGCTTCTGGTTCTCATAAAGTGTGTAAATTTCCAGGTGGCCATGGCAGGGGCGGGGGGGCAGTGTGATCTCTCCAGGCGCCATATGCCATTTATAGCACCCCAGAACTGAGTTTATTAGTCCTTTCCTGGAAAAGAGTGCAAGCCCCAAGCATTGGTTAAGAAAGAGAAGTGTCTGGGGGCACCTGGGTGGCTCAGTTAATGTCTGACTTCGGCTCAGATCATGATCCCATTTTGTGGGTTCAAGCCCCGCATTGAGCTCTGTGCTGCCAGCTCAGAGCCTAGAGTCTGCTTCAGATTCTGTGTCTGCCTCTCTCTCTGTTCTTTCCCGACTCATGAGCTCTCTCTCTCTCTCTCTACCTCTCTCTTAAGAATGAATAAACATTAAAGGAATTAAAAAAGAAGGAGAAGTATCTGGAGTCAGGCCAAGGTGACAAATGAAGGAAATAGAAATAAGCCAAGCCCGAGGTCATAGTTTTGCCAAAGTCCCTACATGGCTTGTAAGCACTGTCTACATCATGGGTAGAGCTTGATTTGACCCCCAGTTATGATGACTAAAGAAAGACTGCCATAGAAGAATTGGAAAGAAGACCCTACCATTTGGGACTTATAACAGTATTTCTCCAAAATCTCTCAGGAACAGAGCCTGGTACACAGAGAGTAGCACCCAACTGTTACGATGATTATGATTATGATTATGATTACAGTTATGTTTTCCTTGACTAGATCAGTTTCAAAACTTATCTTCTCTCTGTTGTCTGTCACAGCACTTGAATAGGGCCTGACCCCTCTCAGTTGGCTGTGAAAAGAAAACCGATTACATAGTCCAATTTTTAAAAACCCTCATTATTTGTCCCAGGTCTTGTGCCAAGTGTTTTATTCCACCCATTCAGTTACCCCATGGAATAGCAGCTATGGTAGCCTCAGTTTTAGACTTGAGAAAGCTCAGTTTAAGTGGCTTGGCCAAGATGTCCATGTGAGTAGGTAGCTGAGCTTAGGTTCAGGGCTGGCTTCCAACACAGGCTTTTCCCCACATTTCCTCAGATGCACTTGAGTTAGAATGGGAATTGGATCATGTTTACATTTCTTTGGGACAGAAGTCCCTAGGGCCTGGCTTTCTTCTGTATGCCCTATAGGAGAGGTTCTCCAGCTACCCACATTGGTAAAGTTACCCAGGGAAGAAGATGCTTGAGTCTCCTCACCCTTGATCTATACAGTCAGGATCTTTGGTGTGTGTGTGTGTGTGTGTGTGTGTGTGTGTGTGTGTGTGTGTGTTGGGAATGAGCATTTCTGAAGAGCTCTCCTAGCAATTAAGCCAGATCACAGCTTATGGGATATTTCACTCTACAAATAGTGGTGTATGTTTGTTTGTTGGCTTGTTTGTTATGTATGTATGTTTGTTAAAGGGATATGACCTTCCGTAATTTTCCAGGGATGAGGAACAGTGTCTTAAGAGAAGATTGATGTTATGTAATCCCAATGGGCAATGTCAGGAAACCATGCTCTTTAACTCTTTATTACTGTTTTCCTTTCTTCCTTCTTTCCATTGTATATCATCTTCTGTCTGTCTGTCTGTCTGTCTGTTCATCTATCCATCTATCCATCTATCTATCTATCTATCTATCTATCTATCTATCTATCTATCTATCTGTCGATTCAACTGTCCACTTACCCACCTATCCAACTATCTATCATCTATATTATATAGCTGCCTACCTGCTGGGATTACCTTATTTTTTTCTTTCTTTAAAGTTTATTTATTTATTTTGAGAGAGAGAGAGAGTGAGAGAGGAAATGGCCTGCCCAAGCAGGCCCTGTGCTGTCAACCCAAGCCTACTGTGGGACTTGATACCACGACTGTGAGATCATGACCTTAGCAGAAATCAAGAGTCAGTCATTTGACTAACTGAGCCACTCAGGTGCCCCTGGGATTATCTTTTCTATCATGGGGGTAGGATGATGTTTGGGCTCTGATGGTGAGAAATTACGGAACCTTGTATGGGAAGCAATGGTGTAAATGAGAGGGATGCCATCACCATATCCTCTGCCTGACTGGGAAGTCTAGAAGGATGCCTTGCCAAGGGGGACCTGACTGCCCAGGGGTTGAAGGGTTAGGCTGATGGCTAGGCCCCATCCCGTCTCACTCCACCTCCCGAATCTGTGCTGACACCACGCCCACCTTGTTGTTTTATTTTTTTAAATTTGTTCACATCACCATTTGACCAATGCTAAGGGTGTGTCCATAATTTGCTAGGTGACTCCTCAAAACAAAGAGGATTCTTCCTTGGATCAGTTCTCAGGGTCCACAAACTACTTCCTCCCAGAAGAGGAGGCTACTGTAGAAGGAAGCTAATGGAACAAGAAACAGGGCACGGAAAATACTCCAAGGTGCTGCAGAGGGAATCCCAGTGTCACCTGAAGTTCCGGGCCACTTCTCCTTTCCATGGATCTGGACAATCAAGGCTTAATGGTTCTAATAAACCCTCTGACCTTTTATTTCCCAGGAAGCCAGATATTCAAATCCCTTCCTTTAATTTGTACACAGTGCACAGTTGGACAGTGAGAGCACTGGAGTGTGAAGACACTGGGGAGCCCACCTCACTCTCCAACTAAATTCTCAGCCCCCGGTATGGGATGTATGGTGGAGTTGAATGTCTGAAAATATGTCCCAAGGTCACCAACTAAATATATACAGAGGTATTCTTCAATGGGTCTATCTCCTTGGATGAATGCATGCCCATTGATTTCTAATAGCCTCATGGTGAGCTCCTTTGAAAGTCAGAGAAACACATTCCCCCTATTTTATCCTTGTGTCCCACTTTGGCTTTCTCTGTGAGAAATCAAATTACAGAAATGATAAGTCAAAATCACTTTGCATAAAAATTGTAGGTGTTTTTAGTGATGTTTAAGAATTTTTTAGAATGACTGAAAGAAAAACCACTTTGCAAAATCACTATAAAGTGGTGCTGTACAAAGAGAAGATCCTAGTGCTAGACATTCGCACCTATAACATTTCTAGAATAAGAAAATGAGTTCTAGGAAACCAGTGGAAAACGGGCCAATTCCTTAGACTAAAAGACGACTTTTCTTTTTTCCACTAACAAGGGTTATGCCTTTATTTTAGGAGCTTTTGTGGTCCTCAGCACCCCTGAAAAACGTTCCAATGCAAAACTGATATTACTGCAAAGGTGGGGTAAGTTAAGTAATTTCAAGAGTCTGCGTCCAAATACTAGGTTTAAATCACCATGTTGGCCCAGACAAGGACGGTGAAAACTGAGTGCTGCTCGAATCTCCTGTGGTTGGAGTCAGAATGAAAAATAGAGCAGAAGTCTTGGTCAAAATGTAAAATGTGCTAAAATTCTAAAAATGAGACCAAGCACCACCCCTTTTTTTCTGTGTTAAGAAAATCTCAGAGGAGGGGCGCCTGGGTGGCTCAGTTGGTTAAGCGTCTGACTCTTGATTTCGGCTCAGGCTGTGAGCTCACAGTTTGTGAGATGGAGCTCCTAGTTAGGGTCTGGGCTGACGGCACAAAGCCTGCTTAGGAATCTCTCTCTTTCCCTCTCTCTCTGCCCGTCTCCTGCACATGCTCTCTCTCTTTCTCTCTCAAAATAAATAAACATTAAAAAAATAAAATCTGAGAAATAATACAATTTTGAATTAGATTGTCTTTAAAACTGAGAGGCAAAAAAAAAAAAAAAAAAAGACTGAGCAGTTCTTTCCTTTGCTATGGTACATCAAAAACAACTCCCAGGTTTTACCCATGACCTGTGATTTTATTTTTTCTTTTTCTTTTTAAAAAATTTTTTAAACTTTTATTTATTTTTGAGAGACAGAGTGACAGATCGCAAGCAGGGAAGGGGCAGAGAGAGAGGGAGACACAGAATCGGAAGCAGGCTCCAGGCTCTGAGCTGTCAGCACAGAGCATGACACAGGGCCCACAAACTGTAAGATCATGACCTAAGCTGAAGTTGGACACTCAACCTACTGAGCCACCCAGGCGCTGTGACCTGTGACTTTAAATACCAAAGAAGAACACCTTTCCCCTTTTATGTCACCCATGTGACTGTCGGTCAAGTCCCAGGCACCCTACAAAGTTTATTACATAGCCTTTTCCATCGGTAACCGAAAATGGAATTTAGGGCTAGTTTATAGAGTGACAGACACTGTTGTTGCTGACAAATTATCTATGCTGAGAATCTGTTGTGTCAGCTGATGGAGTGCCATGTGCATTTTCCATAAAAGGACCTCAAAGGGTATTGAGTTTAAGTTGTCCAAAATGTTTTGAGAGAGAGATTATTGTAGACACTCAGATGGTGTGACCACTTTGAAAAATTTAGCGAATGTGCCCCTTGAATTTAGATTTTAAAAGGCTACTTGTATAAAATGCTAAATGTCCTGGACACGGCCTGAAGGGTCTGTATAGTCCTAGGGTAATAGAACCTACGTCTGGATGATGGTTAGAGATCATCTAGTAAAACTCACACAGTATCCAGGTGGACTGAGGATTAGAAAGAGGAAGTAATTCAATTAAAGTCATATAGGGTATTCATGACAGAGCTGGAGGTCCTGCTTTCCCAGTGTCATCTTCCTTCTGTGGTAACCATCGAAGAAACTACACGGACTCATTTAGTTGTACACAAGGAAAGGATTTTAAAACCATCATCCATCCATCCAGTCTCCATCCATCCATCCATCCACTCACCTATCCATCCTTCATCCATCTGTTTAAAATAACATTTATTAACTATCTTTTCTGTATTGATCTTTTTTAGACCCTGGAGGTATAAGAACGAAAGGTGCCATCTGTGTCCTCAAGAAGTGTGTCACACAAGATAGTGCAATGAGTGCTCTGCTGGGAGTTTGTGGTTTCCCTTGGGAATGCAGAGGGATCTGAGTGGAGGGAATCCAAGATGGCGGCACAGGAACTCTGATACATGTCCTGAATCTTGGAGGGCAGGGAATGTGAGTCCCCCAACTTTGTTCTTTTTGAAAATTATTTTGGTTTTTTGAATTCCTTTGCCTTTTCATAGATATTTTAGAACGAGTTTGTCAAAACTTACAAAGGCACTTTTTCTGTAAGATAAATAACAATGTCCTCTGGTTTTCTTTTGGTTTTAGTAAGTCAAATCTCCTCATTTTTTTTTTTTTGGTCATTCTCAATAAAGGTTTGTTAATTTTGTTGATCTTTTCAAATAACCAATCTTCACTTTTACTGATTTTTTAACGGATTTTTTAGTTCTCTATTTAGTTTATTTCCACTCAACTCTTTGTTATTTCCATCTTTCTGCTTGCTTTGGGTTTTCTCTTCTTTTTCCAGTGTCTGGAAAGTGAAAACTATTGAAAGGTGAATGTGTAAGCTATTGATGCAAAATCTTCCTCAGTTTTTTCTTTAAATATAGGCAACTAGAGCTATAACTCCCCCTCTAAACACCGCTTTTGCTGCATCCATCTCATAAGCTTTGGTATGGAGTGCTTTCATTTTTATTCACCTCAAAGTATTTTTCAGTTTCCCTTGTGCTTTCTTTGTTGACCCTTTGTTTGGTTAGGAGGGTGCTGTTTAATTTCCACATATTTACAAATGTTTCAAATTTCCTTTGATTACTGATTGCTAATTTTATTTCATCATGGCTGAAGAATATACTTTGTATGACTTCCATCCTCTTAAGATCACTGAGACTCATTTTATGGCCTAAAACATATGGCCTATCCTGTAGAACGTTCCAAGTCACTTGAGAGGAATGTGTGTTACTCTGTTGTTTGGGGGCGGAGTGTGCTAGAGATGTCTAGGATGTCTACTGGTTCCTAGTGGCCTTCAAGTCGTCCATTTCCTTAATCTTCTAATTGTTCCATCAATTGTATAAAGTGGGGCACTAAACTCTTCAGTAGTATTACTGAAATATCTACTTTTCCTTCCGTTCTATCAGTTTTTGCATCAGAAGTCTGGGGGCTCTGTTTTTAGATGCATGCATGGTTACGGTTTTTGCGTCTTGTTGGACCGGCCCTTGTAGCATTATAAACTGTCATGCTTTGTGTCTAGATACTCTGCTTTTTGAATCTTTGAATGATGCTGTCATTGGAAATTTTATCCCAATGCGCAAGAACTGTTCCTGATCTCCTGGTACTAATAACTTACTATATTGCTTTTTGAACCAATCGTTCAAAGACTTGCGTACAACAACATTCAAAACTTGTTCTTGTAAAGTCATAGCCTCAGGAAGAATGACTAAATCGGTTTCAAATGTCTTTGCCCTCCTTCTTTATTGATTCTGTCAAGTGACCTCTCTTAGCATCCCAAACCAGCTGGCTGAGGTTATTTCAGGCTAATTTGTTTTCCTGAAATAGTACTGTTTGTTCAAAATATATTTGAGAGAGCCTTTTACAGCGCAAGAGACTCCAGGCAGATTTAAATAGAACCCAACCCTCTCTTATCAATAAATGATTTTAGAGAAAAATGACTTTGCCTAAGATTGAAGCATACACAGTCTCCAATTCGACATACCATTGTTTTCATTCTCCTTCATAAAAAGACTCTCCTAGCTACTCCTTCTTCTTCTTCTCTGGCTTTCTGGTGTTCCAAAAGTGGCGCCTGCCAGTGCACTGGACCTTATCAGTGCACAGTCTTCTGTGGGTCCCAGCTGGGCATGTAGCTCGATGTCCTCATTTAAGGAGGGTCTTGGCTGGGCCTCCCAACCTGCTTCCCGTCCAGACTCTGTCGGATACCTAGCAGGCTTGGTCGGTTCATAGAAGCATAGCCTTGTTTTCCATAAAGATGAGTTTTCCTCTGGACACCCAAGGGGTGTGGCTCCTTCAAGGCCAACACCTGCCATTCTTCGGCCCAGTGCTTGGCGTTCCTCATAGAGTTCTAGAATCTCAAGGCCGGCAGGGCCAAGATTGTTCTTTCATAGTGTGACTCATGGATCCTTCTGTTACATTCACATGGAACTATGATTGGGCCCAAAGACACAGGCTTAGTTTTCAACGTATTTATCCAAATGTGACTGAGAAATGCACATCTTATTTATTTATTTATAAATGTTTATTTATTTTTTTTTTTTTGAGAAAGAGAAAGGGAGACAGAAGATCCAAAGTGGGCTCCAAATTGACAGCAGAGAGCGTGATTCAGGGCCCAAACTCATGAACCAGAAGATCATGACCTGAGATAAAGTCAGATGCTCAACCAACTGAGCCACCCAGGTGCCCCATGAGAAATGCACATTTTAAAAAATGGGATCTCTGGCTTTAAAATACACATCAGGGGCATCTGAGTGGCTCAGTCGTTTGAGCATCTGGCTTTGGCTCAGGTCATGATCTCATGGTTCATGGGTTCGAGTTCCACATCAGGCTCTGTGCTGACAGCTAGTTCAGAGCCTGGAGAGCCTGTCTTCAGATTCTGTGTCTCCCTTTCTCTCTGAGCCTCCCCTGCTCACCTCTCTCTCTTTTACAAATAAATAAAACATTAAAAATAAAATAAAATAAAATAAAATAAAATAAAATAAAATAAAATAAAATACACACCAGAAGCAAAAGCATCAGTGAGATTGTCAACTCTGGCTTGTATTGAGGGCTTCCGATTTACTGACCTCTTCCCTTCTTCCCACCTCTTTCCTTTTTAAAAAAAATTTTTTTTAAACTGTTATTTATTTTTGAGAGACAGAGAGAGAGACAGACAGATCATGAGCAGGGGAGGGGCAGAGAGAGAGGGACACACAGAATCAGAAGCAGGCTCCAGGCTCTGAGCTAGCTGTCAGCACGGAGCCTGACATGGGGCTCGAACACACAAACTGTGAGATCATGACCTGGGCCGAAGTCAGACGTTCAACCAACGGAGCCACCCAGGTGCCCCCCACCTCTTTCCTAACCCTCAACCATTGTTCTCCCCCTTTAAGGGATCAAAATGCAAGAAGGTACAAGTTTTGCCTGGATTGAAAACAAGACTAAAAAAGAAATGACACTGGTCTTTAGACATCTAGGAACCTGTGAGTTGGAAGACAATATAAGCTTAATTTGTGTGACCCCAGAGATAAAACTGGAGCTAACAAGATAATTGTGTAGATTCAGATCTGTTTTAGAAAAATTTTTTTAAGTTTATTTATTTATTTTGAGAGAGAGGGAGAGGGAGAGGGAGAGGGAGAGAGAGAGAGAGAGAGAGAGAGAGAGAGAGAGAGAGAGAGAGGAAGAGGGAGAGAGAGATCATGAGCAGGGAGGGACAGAGGGAGAGGGAGAGAGAGAATCCCAAGCAGACCCCCACACCATCAGCGCAGACCCTGACTTGGGGCCGAATTCACGAACTGTGAGATCATGTGTGGCCTGAGCTGAGATCAAGAGTCAGTTGCTTATTCCACTGAGCCACCTGGGCACCCCTAGAAAAGTTTTCTATTTGGCAAGAGTGTCTAAAGAAATAATGGCCTGTTTAGGGGAAGTAATAGCTTCTTGTATCCGGAGATAGTGACTATAACCTCAATGGTCATTCATTAGTTTATTATTTAATAGTGTATGTTTGGAACCTCGCTGCTCCAGGTCCATTAAAGGAGCTGGGAGACAGTTGTGAACCACACGGCAGGGGCCCTGCTGGCCCAGAGCTTCCATTTTAGTGGGGTGGAGGACGCAGACCATAAACCAAAAAACAAAAATAGTTTTGAACATGTGGATAGTGACGCATGGCGGGAAGGACACAGACAGGCTGCCAAGGTAGGGAATGAAAGGCCACCTGACACTCACCACCTCCAAGATGGTTTTGATGGGAACTGGACACCACTTTGGGTGTTTGTTTCCCAACAATTCTGGGAGCATTATTCTATGACTCGGCAGCGGGGATTTCTTGATTGCTTTGCTGCCCAGGAATTCAAGATGACCCAGTGAAATTTTGTGTCCCTTTACCTGGAAATTTGATGGTCTGCAATACAGAGCTCTGAAAGTCAACTCTTGACGCAAGAGAACCAACTCCCTGGAATCAGCAGGGATAGTGTTTGCTGTCGGTTTTTAGTTGCAGGTTGGACTTTACTGATTTTGGCCAAAGGTCATTGGGCTGATATTTTGCAGAAAGTGCCTGATGAAGAGAAGTCGCCTGATATCTCAATTTCCTTTAAAAATCACCTTCCAACGTCTGTCCTGGAGATTGGCTCCACCATCTACAGCTGGTGATGGAGAGGTGGAGATGAGTACGTATCCACATTTGTTTCCTCCTTCACATATTCTTAGCGTGGCTCACAAAAGGTTGTTTTTTTTTTTTTTTTTGAGCCAACATTTAAAATCCAGTGTTTGACTTAAAAATCCAGATTGCTGGTGTTGCTTGGAAAATTGAAGATCTGTCCAAAAATGTTCCCATGTGGTCACATCAGCTAGAGACACAGAGGAACAGCGTCCTTGGGACGGGACGTGGGCTCGCCAGTTCCCTTTAGTTCTTATTCGGCACTAGTTTGCGCCCTTCTGGGACCCGCTTGGCTCCTGGATGCATTGGAGGTTTTGATTCCTGATCCATGCACTTCTGGGCCTGGGGAGTGGAAATGCTGCTTAATGATGAATCTTTTATGACCCTGTCATATTGTCAGTTTGAAAAGAAAGAGTATCATTGAACCTCAGACTCTCAGGGCTGAAAAGGTCTTTAAAGAGCCACTCTGCAATCCAGCCCAAATCCCTGTTGAATTCACAGGGACACTGAAGCCCGAAGACGAGAATACTCGCCCACGGTCACACACTGAGTAGGTGACATCACTGAGGCTCCACAGGGAGTTACCCATACACAGAAATCCCATGGTAACCATTAAATTGAATTGAATCCAAACCAATTTAGGAACAGATTTCCATACTGGAAGGATTTTTTTTTCCCCTTTCTCAAATGCATTGGTAATGAGTAAAGAAAGGAAAAGAAAGAAATACATGCTGTGTTCTTTGCCGGGTCCATGTGGATTTTGCTCACAACCTTAAAAAGCAGTCTTCCAGATCAAAATATCTTCATGTCTCATCTTAAATATTATCTTGTTGGTTTGCAGTTAACATGTAATCTAGAAAACCCCAAACAGTCATAATCTCTTTGACACAAGTCTCGGGGGTGCTGATGTCGTCACGAAGTTAAAGTCTCTTCATGTCTTCTCAGGTGCAGTAGAGGAAGAGGCTCTCAGTATTTGTTAAAATGAGAAATGTTTCTTGTATATAGAGGCTGCCCTTAGACTTTGGACTTGGCCTTCATCCTTCAGCTTTGGCAACTGAGAGCAAGAATAGGGCTATTCCTGGGGCGGCTGCGTGGCTCCATTGGTTGAGCGTCCAACTTCGGCTCAGGTCATGATCTCACGGTTCGTGAGTTAGAGCCCCGCCTCGGCCTCGGTGCTGACAGTGGGAAGCCTGCATGGGATTCTCTCTCTCCCTCTCTCTCCACCCCTCACTCCCTCGCACCCGCTCGCTTTCAAAAGAATATGGTTGTTCCTGATGCCTCCCTGATGAGGAGTGAGTTGCTACAGGGACAAGGTGGGATTTCAGGAGCCTGAATAATGCTGAGTGCCACTAATAGTAAAAACAAATAACAAATAAAAAACACCTACATATGTTGAACATTTACCAATTATCAGGCTCTGTTCTGAGAAAGCCCATCTATTACCTTACTTAATCCTCATATCAGCAATGAATGAGGGACTCTAATTATCCCAGTTTTACAGATGGGACATGAGGCACCCAGAGGCTAAGGGACTTGTCCAGGGCCTCACAACCAGATATGTTAAAACAAGGATGTAGGACCCTGACTCCAGAGCCCAGGTGTTTTACTTATACTTTTTTTCCAGACGCAAGATGCACATTTCTGAAATTCTCTCTCCACATATTAAGTGGGATAGATGGAGACTTTTAACTCCTGTCTAGATCTATGCTGCCCAGTATGCTAGCCACTAGCTTCATGTATCTATGTAAATTTAAAATAATTAAAAAATTAAAAAATAAAAATAAAATAATTTAAAAGAACATAAAATAAGAAACATTCAGTCCTTCATCACACTAAGCAAATTTCCTGAGCTCAAAGGCACATGTGGCTAATGTCCGTCCTGTTGGACACTGAAGATGTAGACCATTTTCATCATCGTAGAAAATTCTTTTGGACAGCACTGTTATAGATGGAGATTTGAAAGTCAGAGAGATAGAGGAACTTGTCCAAAGACATACAGCAAGACTCAGGGTTTGAAAACTCCTGTCACGATGCCATGTCTTAGTCTTTTCCTTGGTCCTTTGTTGCCTACCCTTAGCTCACTTCCTCTGTGTCTCTGCAATGAACCTTTTTTTCATTATTATTTTAGAGAGAGAGTGGAGGAGAGGGGTAGAGGAAGACAGAGAGAGAATCTCAGGCAGGCCCCATGCTGATCCTGGGGCTTGATCCCACGGCTCTGGGATCATGAGCTGTGTGAAAATCAAAAATCAGATGCTCAACCGACTGAGCCACCCAGGAGCCCCCTGCAATGACATTTTAAGTCCATCAGGAGCAAGGAGCAGATCTTTTATTTTAGTTGTGTCCCGCCTTCCAGCTGCCCAGCCCTCATTCCCTTCTCGGGCTGAGCACACAGTAGGGCCTTCACAAAGCATCTTGCCCTTCCTTTTCTGCTCTTTCCATTCAACATGATGGTGAGAGTTCTGGCAAGTATCAAGCCTCAAGTTTTAAGTAAGACGTGTTATTATAATTTTTTTGGAGCTGGCCAACTTAATTGCGTAAGGCCTAGAGATGGTTTTTATTTGAAAGCCTCCAAGGGCTAGTATGTTGAGTGAGCAGATCTGCACTGTTTACCTTTCTGGAGGTGAGAGTGGGGGCAGGGTGCATGGAGACCTGGGCCTTCAGGACCTGAGAACTAACTTGGTCTTGTAAGCATCTTAACTAGAGGTTTAGTTAAGTGTGTAGACCCTAGAGACGGAGAGGTCTGGCCTGCTGCTCCCACTTCAGCAGGTGACAGCAGTGTACCTTAGGATGTATGCAACCCTTTTGAGCCTGCATTTCATAATTTGTAAAGTGGAATTTGGTTTTCTAAAGTCAGGAAGCGTCTTTGAGATAACCCTGTCAAAGGACAGCAAGGACCCTGACCTCATACCTGACACGGGTTCTTTTCATCACCTCATTGTAAATTATTTACAGTCACTGTTATTAGACAGGAAGCTCCTTAAGGGCAGGGCCCATGTCCCCCTTGTTCATGGGCTGTATTCTCAGGGTACAATTCCCAGCCCCACAGTAGGTGTTCAATAAATATCTATTGAAACGATGAGGGGGGTATCTTAGTCTAAAAAAGGCTGTGTTGTAAGGACACTTAAAGGTTTACAGTTCAACTTGTCAGATGCGTAAATCATCAGTTAGAATGCCTTTGTCAAGCAGGTGTCTGTGCACTTCTTGAACACCTCCAGTGATGGGGAGCTTACTATCTGATATGCACTTTTTTCCCCAAGATGGACCTCTCTATTGAGCTTGAGGGTAATCACACATGTCTGGGCGAGCCACAGACGGGAAGCGTCCTGCTCCTCAAATGTACCCTGTTGTGTTATGCAGCCACCCAAATCTCAGCCTTTGTAGAAACAGGGAAGGACAAAGGAGGTCTCCAGCTGGCTCTGTGGAGTTCCATGGCTATCACGGGGGGAGGAGAGAGAGGTGGAAAAATGAACCTAGAGAATCTAGCTATAAAACACATTACCTGCATTTACAGTCCTTGTGCCCCAAGGTCTGGGATAAAGTGAAGAAGAAAAACATTCCACTCTGGCTCTCAGTGACCCCTAAAAGAAACCCCCCATGGAGTCATTTAGGATAGTAATTTGAGTATAAACTCAAGCATGCGTTCTGAGCCTTCCCTTCATAAACGCGGGAGCCTCATGATGATCAGCACCAAATTGCCTGAAAATGTGGCCCAGAACCCTTCCAGATGAGGGCCGGGCTCAGAGAAATAAAAAGCTAGGGGCGTGTTGCTATGGCATTAAAATCAAGGGAGTATGCACGAACCTCAAACCGCGCACAGAAAATATGTTCTTTTTGTAGGCCGTGCCCATGACAAGCTAAGCCAGCAGAAGTCATTAAAATGTCAGACAGGGAGCCAGGTGGGAAAAAACACATGTTTAAAAGTAAACATATAGCCCTGTGATAATTGTATTCCCCCCAAAGCTAAAGATGATGGAGAGAAAGAAAGAAAGAATCGGGACTAAAAAGAAAGTCCGAGAGAATGGGGCTGAACGGTTGCCCCTGAACCCTGAAGTCATCACACTTTGAGGACATGGCATCATTGTCTGCTCATTTGTTGGAGTTAAGTGCCCAAATAGCTCTTTCTCTCTCTCTCTCTCTCTCTCTCTCTCTCTCTCTCTTTTTTTTTTTTTTGAGAGACAGAGAGAGAAAGCACCAGCAGGGTAGAGTCAGAGAGAGGGCGATACGGAATACAAAAACAGGCTCCAAGCTCTGAACTAGCTGTCAGCACAGAGCCCAATACAGGGCTCGAACCCATGAACCACAAGATCATGACTTGAGCCGAAGTCGGATGCTTAACCGACTGAGACACCCAGGTGCCCCACGATTAGCACTCTTGATTCTTCCCTTACATTGATTCTCTGCATCTAATTGGCCAGCAAATCCCGAGTTCTGACTAATCTCTGAAATATTAGGCTGAACCATATGAAGTCGCCAATAGGTTCTTTGACCTACAAAAAGTGGTCATTCCTTATGATTCAACCTAATTAATTTCACATTAGCTCTTTTGTCCATCACCACTGCTATCATCCTGGTCCAAGCCACTATCCTGATCTGTCTAGACTATGATATAGTCTCCAATTGGTCTCTATGTTCCCACTCTCATTTTCTTCCAACCCTGTATTCCTGCATTAGAAATTATAGAAGACCACACCAATCCCCTGTTTAATATGCTTTAGTATGATAAAAGACCTGTATACGGAAAACTATAAAGCATTGCTGTAAGAAATTTACAAGATCTAAGTAAATGGAGAGATATACCATGTTCATGGGTCAGAAGTCTCAATATTCTTCATTTCAAGTTGATTTATAGATCTCTAGATAGAGGTTTAATGCAATCCCAATCAAAACTCCAGAAGGTTTTCACTTTGTGAAACAAAACAAAGCAAAACAAAATGACAAGGTAGTTTTCAAATTCATATGGAAGTGCAAAGGACCTACAATAGCCAAAACAACAGTGCCAAAGAACAAAGGACTGACAGTACCTGATTGCAAGACTTCTTTAAAAAGATACAGTAATCAAGGGAAGTCTTGGTAGCTCAGTCTGTTGAGCATCTGACTCTTGATTTCAGCTCAGGTCATGATCTCAGTTTGTGGGTTTGAGCCCTGTGTTGGGCTCTATGCTGACAGTGTGGAGCCTGTTTAGGATTCTCTCTCTCTGCCCCTCCCCTGCTCATGCTAATTCTCTCTCAAAATAAATAAGCTTTTTTTTTTTTTTTTTTTTTTTTTAGGTAAGTAATCAAAAGAAGTGGTTTTGGTGTGAGATAGACAAATAGGTGAATGCAGCAGATTAGAGAGTACAAAGGTGCAAAGGCAGTTGGGTTGAGAAAGCATAGTCTTTTTAATAAGTGGTGATAGAACCATTGAACCACCCTATGCAAAAAAGAAAAAAAAAAGAACTGTGATCTATTCTTTACAACCTATTAAAAAATTTAACTCAAGGGGTGCCTGGATGGCTCAGTTGGTTAAGCATCTGACTTCGGCTCAGGTTATGATCTCACGGTTCATGAGTTCAAACCCCACATCAGGCTCCCTCCTGTCAGCACAGAGCCCACTTTGGATCCTATATTCCCCTCTCTTGGTTGCCCCCCTGCTCACACTCTCCTTCTATCAAAAAAAAAAATAAATAAACATTTAAGAAAGAAGTCCTTTGAGAAATTTAACTCAAAATGAATTTAGATCTATATGTAAAATGTAAATCTATAAAACATCTAGAAAAATTAAGTTAAATCTTTTGATTTTAAGTTAGTCAAAGTCTTCTTAGATATGACACCAAAAATGTTATCCATAAAATAGCAAACAGGATTTCATCAGATTTAAAACTTTTGCTCTTCAGAAGACAATGTTAAGAGAATGTAAGATATGATGGGAGAAAATATTTAGAAATTATTTACCTGATAAAGATTTTTATCCAGAGTATGCACATATACATAGGCACATACTCACACACTCACACTCTCAAAACTCAATAATAAGAAGACAAAAGTGGGGTTCCTGGGAGACTCACTCAGTTAAGCATCTGACTTTGGCTCAGGTCATAATCTCGTGGATTGTGAGTTTGATTCCCACATCAGGCACTCTGCCTTTAGCACATAACCTGCTTCAGATCCTCTGTCCCCCTCTCTCTTCTCTTCCCTTGCTCTGGCTCTTTCTCTCTCTCAAAAATAAATTAAAAAAAAAAAGAAAACAAAAGCAAACAATCCAGTAAATAATGGCTTAAAGATTTGAGTGGACCCAAAGAAGATTACGTGAAAGCCAATTGAGCACATGAGGAGGTGTCCAACATCACTAATCATCTGGGAATGCAAGTGAAAAGCACAATGAGATGCCATTGCACACCTATGAAAATAGCTAAAATTAAAAAGATTGACAGGGCGCCTGGATGGCTCAGTTGGTTGAGCGTCTGACTTCGGCTCAGGTCATGATCTTATGGTTTGTGAGTTCAAGCCCTGCATCAGGCTCTGTGTTGACAGCTCAGAGCTCGGAGCCTTCTTTGGATTCTGTGTCCGCCTCTCTCTCTGCTCCTTTCCCACTTGCTCTCTGTCTCTCAAAAATACATAAACATTTTTTAAAGACTGAACATATAAAATGTTACTGAGGATTTAGAGGAATTAAATCAACTCCCTTTCACTGTTGTGGGAATAGAAAATGGTATAAGTACTTTGTACAACAATTTGGCAGTTTCTTAAAAAGTTAATTGAATGCCCATTATATGGCATAGTTAGTCCACTCCTATTTGCCCAAGAGAAATGAAAGGTTATATTTCCACAAAAACTTGTACTAAGATGTTCATTGCAGCTTTATTTATAATAGTTCAAAACCAGATACCACCCAACTACCTATCAACAAATATATAGATTTTAAAAAAATCAAGAAAGAGGGATGATTATTGATATATGCTGCAACATAGAGGAATGGCAAAATCGTTGTGCTGAGTGGAGGAAGAGAGAAACAATATATACTGTATGATTCCATCAATGGGACATTCTGGAAAATGTGAGTCTATTGTGAGAGAAAGCAGATTCGTGGTTGCCTGGGGATGGTGGGCATTGGGAGGTGGGAAAAAAAGATAGAAGGAATTTCAAAGGACCAGGAGGAAACTTTAGTATGTAAAGATGCTTGTTTTCTTGATTGGGGTGTTGCTTTCATAGGTATAAACATGTGTCAGAATTATCAGATTGTACACTTAGGTGTGCAATTTATTGCAAGTCAATTTTTCCTCAATAAGACTATTTTTTAAATGTTTTGGGGCACCTGGGTGGTTCAGTCGGTTGGCTGTCCGGCTTAGGCTCAGGTCATGATCTCGTGGTTCGTGGGTTCAAGCCCCGCATAGGGCTCTGTGCTACAGCTCAGAGCCTGGAGCCTGTCTTTGGATTCCATGTCTTCCTCTCTCTCTGACCCTCCCCTGCTCACATTCTCTCTCTCTCTTTCTCTCAAAAATAAATAAAACATTAAAAAAATGTTTCTATGGTCCATCTAGCCAACAATTGCTGGGACAGACCAATCCCTCCAGAGTCTTATCCCTGCTCCCCTTTGCTTTCAGTTTGGTGCTAAAATTCACTTTAGTAGATGTCTTATTGGGGCCCAAGTTCAAATAAACTCATGTAGTCTCATCTTTCTACACTGTGTCTTCCTGAGACGTCTGTGATTTTTTTTAGCCAAGACTGATTCACAAGAGTTTTTTAGTGAAACTGGCATAGGCAAAAAAGCAGACCAGGAAGCTCCAAACCTTGTTCCCCATGGAGACATTAAAAACAAAACAAAAACAAAAAACACACAACCGCAAACTTGCTAAAGTAACCTTATAGGAGCTCTGGAAAATAGTCAAAGATCCACAGTAATCAAAGTAGTACCCAATTAAGAAAAAAGACGCATGCATGCAAAACATTTAGAAAAGTTTGTGGCATTTTTTTTGCTTGCCATTGTTCTACCCCTTCCCCAGAGCAGCGTGGTCGTGGTCTGGAGAAATCAGCAGCCCGGTTCCCAATTCCTCCCTCAGATTGGAGACAACAGAGCAGCCCTCATTGGCACCATTCTCACCTGTCTAGGGACAGCCTAAACAACTTTGTTGCACCTAACATGAATCTCAGGTGGGAAGAAGCAATGGATGGTACTTGGAAAATTCGCAGGGAGACTAAGGCTCAGGACATTTGGAGCAAGAAATCATGGGAAGAGACATATAACAGACCATCTAAGACCTCCAGGAGAAGTTGGGGAGAGACTCTATGGCAAATTAAAACATTTAAAGGCAGGTCTGTATACAGACCTATTTCAAAATAGGCACAGAAGTCCAGGAAAGACTCATGCTCAGAAAAGATCTGAGAAGACCTTAAACTTTCTCCTTAAGCTCAGAAAATGCCTAGCTAATTAGTGAAAGACTTCCCTCTCATACCTAGTCTGCAAAGACAGGGAGAGAAGGCTTCTTTTAAAAATGGCCAATTTTGGGGGGACCTCTGTGGCTCAGTCGATTGAACATCTGATTTTGGCTCAGGTCATGATCTTATAGTTCGTGAGTTTGAGCCCCATATCAGGCTATCTGCTGTCAGCATAGAGCCCACTTCAGATCTTCTGTCCCCTGCCCCCCCACCCCTTCTTTTCCTCATGCTCTCTCCCTCTCTCAAAAAATAACAAACATTTTTTTAAATAACAAATTTCCAACAACAACAAAATGACAAGGCAGACAAAGAAAGGGAAAACATGGTCCATTCAAAGGTGGTAAAGTAGTAGAAATAGACCCCAAAGACATCAGGTTTACTAGACAAAGACTTTAAATGAACTATCTTAAATATTCTCAAAGAGCTAAAGAAAAACAAAGACAAATATTAAAGAAAATTAGGAAAATGATATATGTATGAATCAAGTCAGGATATGAATAAAAAGAAGAAATTATAAAAATGAACCAAATGGAAATTTTGGAGCTGAAAATCATAATAGCTGATTGAAAAATTTACAAAAGGGTTGAATAGCATACTCAAGCAGGAAGCAGAAAGAATAGGCAAGCTTGAACATAAGACATTTAAAATTATTGAGTTTGAGGAGCAGAAAGAAAAAAAGATGTAATAGAAGTGAATAGAGCCTATGAGCTCATGAACTGGGCCAACATATGCATTATGGGAGCTCCAGAAGGTGAAGATAGAGATAAAGAAGAAATAGTGGCTGAAAAATTCCCAAGTTTAAGAAAATAAATGTAAAACAATTTGAAAAAGCTCAATGAACCCCAAGTAAGGTAAACTCAAAGAGATACATACCTAGACACATGATCAAACTGTTGAAAGAAAAAGAGTGAATTTTAGAAACAACAAGAGAAAAGCAACTCATCATGTACAAGGGATCTTTCAAAGATTATCAGTCAATTACTCAGCAGACGGCTATGGGATGTTACATTCAATGTGCTGATTGGAAAAACAAAAAAACCTGTTAAAAAACACTTCTGTAGATGGTAAATTTGTTCTTTAAAAATGAAGGAGAGATTAAGACATTCCCAGGTAAACAAAAGACAGAGGGGTCATTGCTTATAGACCTGCACGAAAAGATATTCTAATGGGAATCCTTCAGGTTGAAATAAAAGGATGCTAGCCTCAAAGCCATACCGTATGATGACATAACGGGTCTCTGGGCAAAGCAAATGCACGAGCAAACATAAAACCAGTATTATTGTAATTATGGTTTGTAATTCTACTTTTCACTTTTTATAGATTTAAAAGACAAAGGCATTAAAAAATCTATGTTAATGGTACACAATACATAAAGATGTAACTTGTGTGTGACATTAGTAATATAAAATGAAGCAGGGAGGAAGCTGTAAAGGAGTAGAGTTTTTGTATGCCATTGAAATTAAGTTGATATTAACACAAAATAGGTTGTTATAACTCTAGGATGTGATATGTAATCTCCATGATAACCACAAAGAAAAATCTATAAAATATACATAAAAGGAAATTTAAAAAGAATCAAAATGTGCCACTACAAAAAGTCAACTAAACACAATGAAGACAGTAACAAAGGAAATGAATGAAAAAGCTAATAAGACACAGAAAGCAAATAACAAAATGATAAAAGTCTCTTTTTTTTTTATCAGTAATTGCTTTATTTTTATTTTTTATTTTGAGAGAGAGAGAGAGAAAGCACAAGTGGAGGAGTGGGGCAGAGGGTGAGAGAAAGACAAAGAGGGAGGGAGAATCTCAGGCAGACCCCACACTCAGCACAGAGCCTGATGTGGGGCTTAATCCCATGACCCTGGGGCCATGACCTGAGCTGAAATCAAGAGTCAGACGCCCAACCAACTGAGCCACCCAGGTGCCCCAGTAATTATCTTAAATGTAAATGGATTAATCTTCCTAATCAAAAGGCATAGGTGGGCAGAGTGGATACAAAAACATGATACAACTAGAAGCTGTCTACAAGAGACTCATTTTAGATCTAAAGACATAACTAGGATACAGTGAAATGATGGAAAAATTATTCCATGCAAACAGCAACCTACGGTGGACTAGGTGCTTATACAAATATCAGAAAATAGAGAATATCAATTAAACCAAAAGTTTGTTTTTGAAAACAAAATTGAGAAAATTTTTGCTAGGTTGACTGTGTAAAAAGGGGAAAGACTCAAATTACTAAAATAAGAAATGAAAGTGAGCATATTACTATTGACTTTATGGGGGTAAATAAAAAGACTGTAAGAAAGGATGATGAATTATAAGCTGACAAATTACCTAACATACATGAAATGCAAAAATTCCTAAAAACATACAATCCTGCAAGCCTGAACTGTGAAGAAATACAAAATATGGGTAGATCTATAACTAATGAGGAGATTGAATCAGTAATCAAAAACATCCCAACAAAGGAAATCCCTGGACCAAGTAACTCAGTCGTCTTTTCTATCCAACACTAAGACATGAATTAACACCAATCCTTCTTAAACTCTTGCAAAAATACAGAGGCAAGAACACTTTAATTCATTCAATGAGGCCAGCATTAACCTTCTATCAAAGACAAAGACAGTACAAGAAAAGAATACTTCAGATTAATATTCCTTATGAATATTGATGCAGAAGTTTTCAAAAAATACTAACAAATGGAACTCAGCAGTGTATCAAAAGGATTATACACCATGACCAAGAGGGATTTATTCCTGGAATGCAAGTATAGTTCAACAGATGATTATCATTGATATATCAATCAATGTAATACATCACGTTAACAGAATACAGAAAAAAACAAAACAGCACATAATCATCTCAACCAACGCAGAAAAAGCATTTGACGCAACCAGCACTCATTCATGACAAAAAACACTCAACAAATTAGGAACAAAAGGAAACTACCTCAATACAATAAAGGTCATATATAAAAAACCCACAACAAACATCATACTAAATGGTGAGAGACTTAAAGCGTTTCCTCTAAATCAGGAACAAAAGAAGGATCCCCTCTTTTGCCGCTTCTTTTCAAAGCAGTACTGAAAGTTCTAGCCAGAGCAATTAGGCAAGACAAAGGAAAAAAAAAGATACCCAATCGAAAAGAAAGAAAGAAAATAATATCAGCTTACAGATACCCTGATCTTTTATACATATATATATATATATATATATATATATAAAAAACCAAAAAAATCCCATAAATACCTTGTTAGAACTAATCAATGAATTCAGCAAAGTTGTAGGATCCGAGACCAACCCACAAAATTCAGTTTCTTCACTATATGCTAATAATGAAAAATCTGAAAAGGAAATCATGAAAACAATTCCATTTATAATATCATCAAAGATAAGGAAATATTTAAATAAATTTGGCCATGGAAGTGAAAGATGTGTACCCTGAAAACGTTGTTGAAAAAAATTAAGGACCTAAATCAAGAGAAGAGGAGCACATGGGCGGCTCACTTAGTTAAGCATCTGAGCCTGCTTCAGATCCTCTGTCCTCCTTTCTCTCTGCCGCTCTGCTACTCGTGCTCTCTCTCTCCCTTCTTCTCTCTTTTTCTTTCTTCCCCCACAAATTAAAAAATCAATAAATCAATCAAAAGAAAGCATCCGGTGTTTGTGGACAGAATGACTAATATGGTTAAGATATTAATACTACCCAAAGCAGTCTCCAGATTTGATTATACTGGTATCAAAATCCCAACTATGCTCTTGCAGAAACAGAAAATTCCATCCTAAAATTCATATGGAATACCAAGCAACTATGAATAGCCAACATATCTTGAAAAAGAACAAAGTTGGAGGTATTAACTTCTCATTTCAGAACTTCCTTCAAAGCTACAGTAAATGAAACAGTGTGGCATGGGCATAAAGACAGACATAGAGACCGAAGAAAAAGAATAGAGTCCAGAAAAACCCTCAAATGTTTGATCAAATGATTTTCTGTAAGGGTGCCAAAACTCTTTCATGGGAATGAGACAATTGTTTCAACAAACAGTGCTGGGAAAACTGGATATCCACCAGTAAAAGAATGTGATTGGACTCTTCCTTTAGACCTGACCCAAAAATTATTCCAAAATTGATAAAAAACTTCAATGTAAAAGCCAAAAGTATAAAACTCTTAGAAGAAAGCACAGAGAAAAAGCATAAGGACACATTGGATTTGGCAATGATTTCTTTGATATGATATCAAAAGCACAGACAGCAAAAGAAAAGATAGATACATTGGGATTCATCAAAATTAAAAGTTTTTGTGCACCAGACAATAGTATCAACAGAGAGAAATGGCAATGAACAAAATCAGAGAAAAACATTTGCAAAACATACATTTGTGAAGGGAGTCATATCCAGAATATATAGAGAATTCCTACAATTCAATACCAAAACCATAAAACCAAGTTTGAAAATAGGCAAAGGACTCAAATAGCAGTTTCTCCAAAGAAGGTATACAAATGGTTGAGAAGCTCATGGAAAGGTATTCAACATCACTATTTATCATGAGATGCAAATCAAAACCATAGTGAGGTTTCACCCCACACCCATTAGGATGGCTATTTTTGAAAAAGCAGAAAGTAACACGTGTTAGTGATGACCCAGAGAAATTGGAACCCTAGAATTGGAACCCTAGTGCATTACCAGTGGGGATGTAAAACGGTATAGCCTCTGTGGAAAGCATTAGGGCGGTTCCCCAAAATTAAGCAGAGTTGCCATGTAATCCAGCAATTCCGCTTTTGGGCATACACCCAAAAGAATTGAAAGGGGAACCTCAAAGAGGTATTTGTACACTTATGTTCATAGCAGCATTACTCACAACAGCCCACAGGTGGAAGTAACCCAAATATTCATCAACAGATAAAGGGATAAACAAAATATGGTATAGACATACCATAGAATATTACTCAGTCTTTCTGATACACACTAAGGTATGGGTGGAAGACATTATGCTAAATGAAAAAAGCCAGTCACAAAAAGACAAATATTATATGATGTCATTTACCCGACGTAGCTAGACTAGTTGAATTCATAGAAGTAGAACCTAGAACAGTGGTTACTGGGGCTGAAGGAAGAGGGGCAGTGGGCAGTTATAATCTGCGTGCTCTGAGTTTCCGTTTGGGACAGTGGAAAGTTCTGGAGATGGAGGGTGGTGACGGTTGTACAAAAAGGTGAATGTATTTAATGCCACTGAAACATACACTTAAAAATGGTTAAAATGCTGAGGCTTATGTCCGTTTAAACATAACTGAAAAATAACTATCTTTAAAGTATTTTTGACAGGGATGCCTGAGGCTGGCTCAGTGGGTGGAGCGTACAACTCTAGACCTTAGAATTGTGGGTTTGAGCCCCGTGTTGGGTGTAGAGATTGCTTAAAACTAAAATCTTAAAAAAAAATAACAAAATATTTTTGACAATCAAAAATTATCCTTTTAATATTTTTGTTGACTTTTATTTATTTTATGCATTATGGGCAATTATTATGTTCCAGGTACTATTCTATCTGGGCTCAGGTTTACACAAAATCATTATAAGAGGGCTTATATTCTAGTGGACAAATGAAGGCACATTGGGTAAATTAGTAACACAGGTATTATGTTAGATGTGATAAAAGTTAACTTTAGGGGTGCCTGGGTGGCTCAGTTGGTTAAGCGTCAGACTTTGACTCAGTTCGTGATCTCACAGTTCCTGGGTTCGAGCCCTGCATCAGGCTCTGTGCTGACAGCTCGCTCAGAGCCTGGAGCCTGTCTTCAGATTCTGTGTCTCCCTCTTTCTCTGACCCTCCCCTGCTCATGCTGTCTTCTCTGTCTCTCAAAAATAAATAAAAAACATTTAAAAAATATTTTAAGTTAACTTTAAACAGGACAAAAAAGTGATACATACTTAAAAGGGGAAATATAAATAGGGCCAGGGTGGAGCAGGTTGGGGGCGGGGTTTGCAATTTCCTTGCTTGTTGGCGGACTTACACTAGAGTGTAAGCCTCTGAGAGCAGGACCTTCTCTGTCTGATTACCTCCACGTTCCCAGCACCTACAGCAGTGTCGGGAATGTGTCCTTAATAGTTGTTGAACGGACGCTTTGTAAATCCGAGATGGTCTGACTTGAATAAGGGGCGTGCAGCAGGGATGTAGAGTGGGAGATTGCTTATAGGGGGTGCTTGCAACCTGCCCATCCGTCCAGCAACTGTGTCCAGTGACACCTAACAGATCTTCTTTCTTTTTTCTTATTGTGGTAAAGCGCACAGAAAATTTACCATTTTCGCTGTTTGTAAGTATACAGTCCAGCGATATTGAGTACACTTGCAATGGGTGCCACCATCACCATTATCCATCTCTAGAACTTTTTTATCTTCCCAAATGGAAGCTCTGTGCCCAATAAACACTGACTCCCCAGGCTCGGCTCCCTCCAGGGACTATTTTCTGTCTCTACGAATTTGACTACTGTAGATCCCTCCTACAATATTTGTCTTTTTGTGTCTGACTCCTTTCCTTTAGCATGATGTCTTCAAGGTTCATCTGTCTTGTAGGATGCATCAGAATTTCATTCCTTATTTAAGTAAAGAGAATTTACATTTTAGGTAAAGCCTTACCTCTTAGGGGTATCATTCTTACAGGTACATAGGCCATCTCGCTGTGATGGTAATTTGCCTTTCCCAAATGAATTTGTAAGGCTGAATAATATTCAGGTTATGTGTCTACCCAAGGAAGCTTCTGGAATGTGTCAGTATCTTTGGTCAGGTTTGTGACTGATGAAGGAGGCACAGGCAGACCACAAGCTCTTTCAGGATGGCCATCCTTGTTCATTTCACAGCCCCAGGGCCTCGAACCTGCACAGAATAGGTCCCCAACACATTGAAAGAGAGACAGCGTAAAGCCCCCGGACCTTTGGTGAACTTCCTAGCATTTTCCACTTCAATATTGGTGGTATTTTTCCTGAAAGTGGAGGTCACAGATGGGGAGGGTCCCCCGATGGCATTTCACACCATATACCAGATGATCCTAATGGATTCTGATTTACTGTCATTCAGTCACCATCCCAAATTGGATGTAACTGGAATGGAGACATCGGTCTGTTCTCATCCTAAGGATAAAAGGGAGACAGGATAGGATGGAAAGGAAAACTGGACTTCTGTATCCCTGGACGCCAGTGGAAGTGACATCACCGCTGACATTTGGAGAACTTTTTGTCCTCCGTCTTTATGAGGAGTGGCGTTTTCATTCCTCATTTCCTTTGTTCCCATCTCTTGCTCTGAGTCGAGACTTCCTTCTTCCCGGGACTCAGGCGAGGAAGTGGGACTATGGCCACGCTGCTACAGAACCACTGAGAATGGCATCAGCCAGCACAGGGGAGACGTTATTTCAGACCTGGGAAAGCGCACCCTCCAGGCAGGACCCATTCCTCACCGCCAGGAGTGCTGGATACTGAACCAGCTCGGAGCGAGATCCCCAAGTCATGTTTACACTGTCATGCTGTGCAAATTGGAGAGTTTGTTTCCAGGAACATCTGGGAGGACCAGCTGGACACGTGTTTCCCTTCTCATTAATTTAGGCTCCTAATTAATCGTGCAAAGCCCAAACCAAATAAGCAGGAACCAGGACTGAAAATAATCATTAAGCCCCCCAAACACGCACACATTTTAATGAAAACTTGGCCCAGGTGATTGGACCTCTCTTGGCTCAGCCCTGTGGTTCCAACAGGGGAGTTCACCAGGGAGATATGCTTGGGGAAGCAGGCAGATTTCTGTCCTGTGCTGGGCAGCACGGGAGCTACGGCCCAGGGGGGCTTGGGACCGGCTTCCTACTAGTTCATTAGGAATGGATTTCCCCTGGGCCAAGCATATCGTGGACATTCCAGTGAGATGGCCTGAGTTCAAATCCTCCCAACAGCATCAGCTGCTGTTTACCTCTCTGGGCCTCAGTTTTCACATCCATAAAATAGGAACAATGATATTAGCTAACTCACAAGGTTATCGTGAGGATAAAGTGAGATGATTTATGTAAGATACTTAGCTCTGAATCTGGCTCCTTCTAAACGGCTGACTGATAGCCACTATTGTCCAGTGCTGCTCTACATTGTTATTCTTGCTAATCATCTGCTCCTCCACCTCTGATAATGATGCCTAGTCGTATTTAAACAATAGAAATGTCACAGAGGCTGACTCATGGCAATGAAAATCCACTTCCTGTCCTTCTTCGTCATCTGTCTTGGTCCAGAAGACCTCAGGGCCCACACGCAAGGTGCAGACTTTTTTTAAAAATGCTTTTTATTTATTTTTGAGAAAGAGAGAAAGAGAGAGAGAGAGCGAGAGAGAGAGGGAGTGGGGGAGGGGCAGAGATAGAGGAAGACAGAGAATCCCAAGCAGACTCTGTACTGTCAGCACAGAGCCAGATGTGGGGCTCAAACTCATGAACCATGAGATCATGACCTGAGCCGAACTCGGATGCTCAACCAACTGAGCCACCCTGGTGCCCCAACGTCCGGTCTTCTTTTCTGATTCTGACAGGATCCAGGGCTAATGTCCCTCTCATGCTTTAGTGTTGGAAGAGGAAGAAAGAGGCTACCGATGTACCCTCATAGGTCACAGCCATCCTGGCCGGGATGGAGCAGGGCGTTTGGTGGGACTGTGAGCTTCATCAAGCCTCATGAATAGAGTCTGGAAAATGCTGCTTTGCAAGCTACTCACATGCCGATGACAAGGCTTCCTACTTCGAGGAAAAACAGAGTCTAAAAGATTTATTGAAACTGTTCCAATGGCATCTGGAGCACCACACAGCTGTGCAAAGGGGCTGGTGGCTCAACTGCACGTGCATCTGAAACCCTTGGGTCGGGCTCCACTTCTGCTGCATGTGGATTTCATAAGGAACGTATGTTTGGAGCTTTATCGGTGCTGTCCCCTTTCTCCTTCTGGGGCCCCCAGAAGACCTTGGAAAAGTAGCTTAAAGATACATTCAAGACAAAATGTGGGCGAGGGCCCGCTGAAAGGCAGATCTGATCATGTCCCTCCTGTTAGGGACCACCCTTGAGATGAACCGGGAGCTCCCTGCCCAGCGGGGGCTGTGCTTCCCATCACGCCCCTCCCACTGCCCGTCTCCTGCTCCATGCCCCCCTGAGCCCCCCCACCCCAGAAGTCTGTGTCCTCCTCCCTGCCAAATGCTCTCACCTCTGCTTGGAGCACTTTCCCTCCCTCTCATCCCTCTGGTGTCCGTGCAAATGTCATTCCCTGCAGAAAGTAGTCCCTGAACCTGAATTTGGCTGGTTTGTCTCCTTACGTCCACCCACGACATCTCATCCCTCTTCCAGAATGGCGACTGCCATGTTGTGTGGCAACTGCCTGTTTAATTGTTTGCCTCACTTGGAGGATGCGAGACGGGTTAGCGCAAGGGCCACATGGGGTGTATGGGTCTTTGACCTGACGTCTGGGACAGTTCTGTCCCTCGATACCTTGACAGGTAATGAGTGTTTGGGGGATAAATCAATGTCCAGCCTGGTTGGCTGTTTCAAGTCTTGATTCAGAGGGAGATAAAAGCCCCTTGTTCAGGAGTGACCCCGTGTGTGCTGTTCACCCAAAAGTGTGGGGCCACCCACATATCTGTCCCAAGGCCCCTCCCCACTTCTGCCGGTATGCCTTTCCTTTGCTCTCTGCTTCTATAAGTCAGTGGTCTGTGGTCTTGCTAACAGTGTCTCTGGCTCCTATCTGTCATGGCCTGTAACTCTGAGTCACACATGTAATGTTCCACCTGCAGGTCCTTCTCCCAGACTTCTCTATGGAGAGCAGAGCAGGACTCGGGTACATGGGCCTCCCCCCAGCCCCCATCCATGGATGAAGAAAGCTTTCCCCAAAGATGGGGCTGCCTTTCCCATAGGTAGCCTGGAATGCAATCTCAAGTCTGCAGGAAAAGCAATCATTGCATAAACCTGAGAAATGATGTATCAGACAACCTTTGGGATGGGAGAAATATTTGCAAATCGTATATCTGATATGGGGTTAAAATCTGAAATATATAAAGAACTCATACTACTCAACAACAACAAAAAAATAAACAATCGGATTTAAAAATTCACAGAGGAACTGAATAGATATTTTTCCAAAGACATACACATGGCCACCAGGTACATGAAAATGTGCTCAACGCCACTCCTCATTAAGGAAAGGCCAATCAGATCCACGCTGAGATACGACCTCCCACCTGTTAGAATGGCTGTCATCAAAAAGACAAGACAAAAGATAACAAGTGTTGAGGAGGATGTAAAGAAAAGAGAACCCTTGGTCGGAAGTATAAACTAGTGCAGCAACTATCAAAACAGTATGGTGTTCTTGAAAAAATTAAAATAGAATTACCCTATGATCCAGCCGTTCCGCGCTGCTGGGTATATTTCAAAAGGAAACAACATCACTATCTCAGAAAGATATTTGCACCTGCATGTTCACTGCATCGTTATTTACAAGAGCCAAGTTATGGAAACAACGTAAGCGTCCATGGACAGGTGAATGGGTAAAGAAAATACGGTATATATGCATAATGGGATATTATTCAACCATAAAAAGAAGGAAATCTTGCTATTTGCAACAACATGGGTGAAGCTTCAGGGCTTAGTGGAATAAGACAGAGAAAGACAAATAACATATTATCTTGCTTATGTGTGATCACTTAAAAAAACCTGAACTCATAGATTCAGAGAACAGATGGGTGATGGCAAAGGTGGGGGATGGGCAGTGGGGAGGTGAAAGTGGTCCCAATGTAGAAACTTCCAGTTTTAAGATAAATAAGTACCAGGGATATTATGTACAGTATGGTGACTATAATTAATAATAAATAAAGTTGCTGAAACAGTAGACATTAAAAGTTCTCATCCCAAGAAAAAATATTTGTAACCATGGCATCATTTTGCAATATGTACATATATCAAATTACCATGCACACTGCAAGCTAAATGTTATATGTCAATTATGTCTCATTAAACTTGGGAAAAAACAATATAGCAGAACATGAAGACTGCTAATGTCTGGGCAGTGAGTCAGAAGATTCCTGAAAAAATTCATGAGATTTCCTAAGGCAAGCCAGGCAGATAAGCTGTGGCAACTTTATATGTTATTATACTTCTCCTTGTACATGACACAAACCCAAATTTTGGTGGCACAGATAATAAAGAGAGTTTATTCACTCATGTAATTGGAAAATATAGATTAGGTTTCAGGTAGAGCTTGAGCCTGTTGCTCAATGATGTCATTTAAGACCCACCTTCTCTGTTACGATTACAAGATGCCTTGCTGTGGTTTTGAGGCTTCAGATTCGATCATATACAGGAGGGAAGAGAAAATGCCTTGTTTCTGGAATCAGAAAATGTTCTATTCCAAGAGAGGACTAAGTGCCTTAAAGCATATGTTCAACTCTAAACCAATCACTGTAGGCAGAGTGAAGGCAGATAATGATCGCCAAGGACATAGGCTTCACTCCTGAGAGGAGGAGATGAAGTTGGCTTCTTTAGAATATGGAATTCCAAGTGGAAGTCAAAAGGGGAAGGTGGAAAAACGTGCCAGTGACCCAATCACAGAACATGCGACAGTGATCTGATCACGGGCATCAGAAGACACCGACCCCGGCAGCTCCCCTTGGTGTGGCCTGGGGCGACTCTTAGCAATGGCACTAGTGGCAGAATGGACACACGAGAGAACTCTAAGGAGGCTTCTACATGGAGTGACATTTTGTTCCTGGCAGAGGTTTCCTTGGTAGGTGGTATGCAGTCTCTCTCTCTCTCTGCCAACACAGGGGCACAGGGTACACCGTTGGGCTGGGAATAGATGCTTGCACATGACTCTGAAATGCACTTGGTTGGAACAGAGTAGGACTCCAGAGCCAAGAACAGGCACCTTATTTGGCCACTCCTGTGGCCAGTTCCCTATTGTTCCCGTGGCGGGTGTGGCAGCCTGAGTGTCTCTCCTATTACATTTCATTATAATCTGGACATTAATCCAAGCTCAGCAAGTGTAATGCAAACCCACACAATGGGCCGGTAACAAACCTCAGGCCTTCTTGCCGTCACAGGTTACAGTGCACAATCCCATGGACGAGCTTGTTTACTTTTATGCAATACACAGGTTTTACTTGGTTCAATGTACTGTGTAACAACAACCTAGCAATTTGCATGTTCTTCCTGATTATCTGGTAATTAAACCCAGTAAGTACAAACATACTGTAATTATCGTGTAACCGACCATCTGGATGGAGAGATGGAAATAACTATGTATTTACGCTATAGCTGTATGATAATTATGACGTAATGGAATGATCAGCCATGAACGAAAAGAAAGATTTGCCAAGAGGCACGATCAGGCTTTCACATGGTTCTAGCATTAATGCTAGCCTTAATTTTCTAGAAACAGAGATGGAAGGCGACTTGGCTGCTGAATCCCATCCGGGTGGAGGCATTTGAAGAGACAGCAGAAGATGAACATGCCTGAGCAGGAAGTAAATGTGCCTACTCGTTTATTCGCATCTTGTTTACAGTTCATTGGACAACACTAAGCATTTGTTTATTTCAACTGTTCTCCATTTGCATGTGAGTTATCCGTAAATGCTAGTGTGTTTGAACATGGTTCCCATGTTTTGTTTTACAGACCTTAGGTTCATGGAGGAAATGGGGTGTTCAACCACAGGAAACGTTTCAATATAATTGCATTTGTACTACTGTAAAATTGTCTGTAAAATGTATGTACCTTTCACATAGAACCACAAATAACATCCTTACCAGCGAATGTTACTAAGGCTCACTCTCCTTAGGCTGTGATGCGTACATATGGGGGGGGCACAGAGAAGAAAGTCGTGTATGGGGTATTGGAGAATGGACAGTAGTGGCAAAAGGTTTCTAGCAAAACTAGAATAACAGTAACGTGGAAGCACATGATGTGAGCTTTTAGGTTATGGGACGGTCAAATCCAGGACGCTGTTAAGTGACCATTTCACATATCACCATGGGGGAAAAATGCCATCAAGATACCCTGCAATGTTTTCTTACCGCTGGAATTTTGAAATTAAGTAAATTGAAAAGGCTTCTGTACACGTCTCAACACAATTTTAGTTCCATATTCCTCTTGAGCAGACACAGATGCACCCCGCTAAGGCGTGCTAAGACGTCTTCATGACAAGTCCAATGCTTTTAATTTGCTCCTTGACTCTGAGATTTCAGTGTGTTATTCTCACAATGTTGTCCTCTGCCGCCGTGCACATTGGTGATTCAGCATTTCCTAAAAGGGTCCATGGCTATTGTTTCTGGCATTTTCTCCCTGGGCAATTACACCCATCCTGCAAATTATACAGCATTATTTATGGCTTCAGTGTTTGTGACGGTTCTGAAACTTTATGTGCTAGTCTCATGGAGTAAGATTTTGCAAGTTTTCCTCTCTGCAAATATTTATAGGAATAGTATAGGAATATAAGACATCTAGTAAAACAAGTCTTTAAAAAAATCACAATGACTCAAACTAAGATTTGTTCAGTAGCAGTCAAGCAACAAAATTTTGATTGAAATGAATTATTGTAAGTTATTGAAACATTATGAAATATGTAGGATTTTAATTTAAAATATTTTCAATTGATCCTAATAATTTTACTGAGACTCCTTCTTTTAGATCTTTATATCTTATTATTGGTCACAATAACTACATTTCTGTTACATTTTTGTAGAGACAGGGAGATTAATTGAATCTGACTGTCTTGGGGCACCTGGGTGGCTTAGTCTGTTAAGCATCTGACTTCAGCTCAGGTCATGATCTCATAGTTCGTGAGATCCATTCCTGGGTCGGGCTCTGTGCTGACAGCTGAGCCCAGAGCCTGCTTTGGATTCTGTGTCTCCCCCTCTCTCTGTGTCCCTCCCCTGCTCCCACTCTGTCTTCTCAAAATAAATAAATATTAAAAAATTTTTTTAAATAAACATTAAACATTTTTTATTTGACTTTGTCTTCTTGATGAGTGAGAGTTGACTTCTTTCTCTTCTTGAATGAACTGAGCAGAGTAACCTGGGAACTCCCAGGAATGATTTAGAATACATTAGTTGAAGTAAAGGGTAAAGAGGACATATAACTTGTTAGCTAGGACTACATGGTTAAAAGTTAGAAATTAACTCAAGAAATATTTGTAAAAAGAAGCATCTATTAAGACTATAAGATATAGTGGGACTGTGTTGGTTGTTTTTGTAATATCTCTCCCTTGCCTTCTATCTCCCCCCAAAATGCTTGCTTGTCTTTTGGGGAATTCTTTCTTCTATCTTCATTCATGTAGTGTGGGAAGGTAGAATCCTAGCCCCGGCTCCAAGGGAGAATCCTGCCTGATTTGATCTAGACATCATATCTTTTCTCCCCGTTAAACAGGTTCTGAGATGGGGACGTGGCCCCTGTTTTGGCAATGACAGTGAATCCGAGGATTTGTACACAGCCAACTGGAAGAGATTCCCTCTTCCTTTAAATAGTTTGGGTTATGGTGTGAGGTCTGGAACTACTGCAGCCATTTTGCTACCACCAAAGAAAAACCTAGAGCTGCAAAGGAACCTATGGTTCCTGAGAATAATTCCTCATCACAAAAAGCAGTAGAGAGAGATAGAGAGAAACTGATTCTTCGCTCACGTAATATGAGCTACCAAACCACCCCCATCTAAAGCCAGAGCTCCCTCTGGGCTTTTTAGTTACATGAGTGACATTCAGTAATATCTTTGTTATATAAGGTTATTTGATATGTTTTCTTTCACTTACAACAAAAATTAAAAAAAAAAAAAGCTTTACTAGAGAGTAAACTATTCCATGCTATAACATGGAATCCAGAGTTAGGAAGGTAGTGGGGTCCCAAGAAGTTACTGGAAATAGGAACTCAGAAGCTCTGGCACACTCTGGATTTTGTCTCTGATGCTTTCTGTGTGTGTGTGTGTGTGTGTGTGTGTGTGTGTGTGAGCTTTATTCCTCTCCCTTCTCAAACATGCAGCCTCTGGTCACTGTCTCTTAGGAGCAGTTCTACAGTCCCAGGAGGGAGGTACTAATTGGACCAGCTTAGGTCAAGGGTCAACCTTTGATCCAACAAGTCTGGCCAGAACATAGGGTCACAAACGTCAGGAAGATGACATCCAGTCAGCCCCTGAGGGTGGGAAGTCAATTCCAAGAAGAGGCAGAGCTGGTTGGGAGAGGCCCAGGCACCCCGGCAAGTGTTCCCTTACAGGTGGCCTGTGGGACGTCTCTTCACGTCTTGGAGTTACCTTGTTCTTCTGTGAAGTAAAGGGACTAAACCAAAGGGTTTTGAGCATAAAGTGAGAAGTCTCATGGGAAAGGCCGCTGCTGGGGTGGTGGGGATCACCTTCACACTTCCACTACCTCGAGCAGTGCAACCACATTTCGGGGGTCCAACAAGCATGTTCCTTATGACTGCATAGCGGCACTCTGGCTTGACTCTGGAAACATCCATTAGCATTATCATGAACCACTCAGATCTATACTGTTCACATCCATGAACGTAATTGACCCTGAGGACCATCTGGTGAGGAGGGGTGCACTTTATCCATTTTATAAATGAAAAAACTGTGAGTCACTCAACCTAAATCAATAGATCTCAAAGTGTGAACACCACCTGGGAATTTGCTAGAATGCAAATTCTCTAGGCCTCCCCCAAGACCTTCCAAATCAGCAACTCTGAAGTAGGGCCCTGCAATCTGCTATTTTTTAAAGTTTATTTTAGAGAGAGTGAGTGGGGGGCAAGGGACAGAGAGAGAGAGAGAGAGAGAGAGAGAGAGAGAGAGAGAATCTTAAGCAGGGTCCGTGCTCAACATGGCACCCAGCACAGGGCTTCATCCCATCACCTGGGGCCATGACCTGAGCCGAAATCAAGAGTTGGATGCTCAACAGACTGAGCCACTCCATTGTCCACCCCCCTCCCTGGAATCTGCATTTTAACAGGCCTTCCGGGTAATTCCAATGGCTATTGTTGGTCCTGAGGTGGATGAATAAACCCAATCCCCTCCACCCCTCACCAGGACCGGCTTCCCACAGCGGTTTGGCATCTCAAAGGGAAGGACGGTGGCTCCTGGCCATGGCAGGTTGTGGCTCAGAAGCTGTGCATATAGAGCCACTTCAGGAAGACATCAGGTTGCCTGATTTTAATTTGTCAGGACCTTCAAAGCTTCCTGGAACTGAGGTTCATTTCCTCCAGTGAGCTGTCTCCAGGCAGGGTGACAGGTGGCTATAGCGGCCACGTTCTTCTGTGCCCGAGACATTTTCATATTTGATTCCTGTACTGTAAGCACTGAGCTGCCGAGAGCTTCTCCACTGTCCCCGCACCCCCCCCCCAACATTTTCCACGACTTCCTCTCCACCCTTTTTTCCCTGGAAAGTGCAGGCAGCACCCTGCTGGCCTGAGTAGTGGGCAGAGCACACACTCCAGGGCTCTTGGTGACAGTCTTGGCTGCGTAAGATTTCTTGGCCTCTTGATGGGGGGGTGGGGGGGTGGTGTCTATCAATGCCAACTGCAGGGTCCTAACACCTAGGCCTGCTACTCTGGCTTGGTCATGGTAAGAGGCATCTTGATGAGGTTAATCATTTCAGAGAATTCAAGCTGAAGTCCTTCCAGAGCTTTGAGAACCGTTTCTGTCTGCATTACTGAATCAGGAAGGGTGTTTAGTAAAAGAAGCCAACTCAGGCTGACTTAGGAAGGAAAGAAGTTAATGTAGGGATATGGGCGGCTCATCATGCCTACCAGAAGAGCTGGAGAGCTGGGCACAGAGGACAAGCTGCAGGCGGACGCCCTTACCATCTATTGGAAAGGTCTGGTGAGGACGCCAATGCCACCACTCCACGCACCAGAGAGGCACTGCTGACCCTGTGGGGTGGCCCTACCACAGCTGACCCCCAGGGACCCCGCCTTGCTGTGAGGGTCACCACTGCCCCAAGCATGCTTCCCAAACCCAACCTTTCCCCAGGGAATAAATGAATAGCCTCGGCAGATGTTCCTGATTGGTGGAGCACAGGTCACACCCTTCCTCTTTGGCTGCAAGGGATCTCGGGAGGGTGGGTATCTGCCTTTTTAAAAATCCTTTGCCTGAGAGAGGTGGGCTCTGCTCCTTCCAAGACTCAGAAAGTGGCAATGTTCCCCATATAAGAAGGAAGTTAATGAATTTGGTTAATCAAAAGAAGAACTATTCAAAAATAGCCGCTAAGAAATCATAGTTCCAGAAGCTCACTATGTGTCTGGTGCTATGATAACTCACATATATCACATCACCTGATCCTCATGAGGGTTTTGCAAGGTCGGCTCTATTACCACCACCCACGCCCATGCCCCATCCACAGAGGAGGATACCAGGGTCCAGACTGGTGAGTGGCTCACCCAAGATCCTGTGGCTGTCAGGTGACAGAGTCGGGCTTTGAACCTAGGACGCCTGGTTCCAGGGTGAAATCAAAAGGCCAAGATGCCCTTCTAACCTGTGTGAGCCCGTAAACTCCTTATTGTTATTCTTATACTGGTTTGGCCAAAGGCAGTGGACCTTGGGCTTCTGTCCCTTGAAGAAGGGTGCTTGCTGACTAATACACTTTAGTCAGTGGCTGACGAATGCAAAGTTTAGGAAACATCTTTAAGGAGGACTAACCATAAGTGTGCCCTGTTTTCCTTTTTCTCATAAGTAAATCATATGCTTTTGCAAGAACTCTGAAATAACAGCAATTTTACCCCTTTTCACTGATGCAAAAGCATAGGCCTGCAGAGTCAAAGTGGTCCAGCCCTGCGATCTTAACTCTTTTCTGGGAGAATCAGGACTGGAATCCAGAGGTGGCCTCTTTTCACCTGCCAAAACTTTCCCGAGTGCCCTCTGGTGCCTGGGTGGGGGGCACACGGAATGGTATGTCCATTCCCCTAGGCTCTTTACAGTCTAGTGCAGGACACAGTCAAGGCCACAGGCTATATCTTAGCCTCCCGTCAGTCAACAAGGAATCTGGGGAGGTGCTGTGGGTGACACCGGGGGCCCCTGTTTCTGACAGTCTCAGTATCTGCCACGCTTGCCTTGGCCGTACTTGAGTCTTCCCACCCACGGTGGGAGAGTGGCCATGACTGAATCAAGATGGCGGAGCGTCCAGTGAACTCACTGGGTTTCCGGTCCTGGGATAAGAGTCATCTGGAGAAAACCTCAGGAACAGAGCAGCGGCTGGGGGGCAGGGCACCGAGGGGGAGCTGAACCTCCACAACAGCCCAACACCACAAAAGGCAATGATCTCCCGGAGACAGTGACTGGTGAGACAGGAGGGTAGGGCGTTGGGTACGGGCATGATGCAAGGTTGTGGTGAGACACACGGAGGGAGGGAAGTTGACAGAGCTGTGGGCAGGTGGACCCAGCAGTGACTCTCCAAAAACTCTTGATAATAAAGGCAATAATAGATAATATTGAATAACCACTGTAACCAAGATAAGGTCTTTGCATTTAATCATCCCCTTTGTCCTGTGAAATAAGATACAGCTACTATCTGCATTTTACGAATGAGGAAACTGAGGCTCAAAGAGGTTAAGGAACTTGACAAAGGTTTAGCAAAGTTGTCTCTGTGACAGACAGAGTTTGAATCCAGGGCTCTTACCATTGAAGGCTGAGAGCTGTGGGCCAAACAAAACGGGGGGCCACCTGCATTTGGTGGCCTCTGGCTTCACCTGACCCCCTGTATATGATTCTGTTAGAAAGGGCTGGAGTAACTCCTGCCCTGCCCCTCCTCCCACCATGGGAAAAGGCCTAATTGCTAATGACAGCAGACATCCCTAATCTACCAGCCTGCATTTTCCTACTTAACCTAAGCATGACCTCAGATTCCTTCTTAACACATGTGCTTTTGATAGCCACTTCCAACTGACCAGAATTGGCACATGAGATGCAAATGATTTCCCCTCCCGTGGGTTCCAACTGGCATGAGCCAGAGGTGCCTTTCTAGGGAATCAAAGCATTCGGCAGGCTGAGCTGGCATGGGGAGTGTGAATGTTGAAGGCAGGGCCCATTTCCACTCAAATCATGGGCAGAACAAGAATAATTAGGAAGGGGAGGAATGGCAGCAACATAATCTGTGGGGAGAGGGGTGGCAGATGCACAGAAGTGACAGCAAGCTCTGTCCGGGGACACCTACAGTCACAAGAGCACAAACCTCACAAGCACAAACATTTCATCGAGTATTGTTATCACCGTATGTTTCTCTCCCGCCGAGCACCTACTATACGCGGTTGCAATAGAGTGTAGCTATTCTCCTGCAGTGGATTTTGCTAGAAGTTATTCCCCATTTAACGTAATTTGAGGTCGCTTATAATAGAAAGCACACGTTCCACAACTGGACATTTGAGATCATATTTTTTAAATATTTATTTATTTTGGAGAGAGAGCATGGACACGAGTGGAGGGACGCAGAAAGAGAGGGAACAGAGGATCTGAAGTGGGCTCTGTGCTGACAGCAGAGAGCCCAACGCAGGGCTTGAACTTGTGAATTGCGAGATCATCTGAGCCCAAGTCGGATGCTTCACTAACTGAGCCACCCAGGTGGCTCGAGATCATACTAAACTATGGGAACTGGAAGAAGAAAAGATGATTTTTGCCAATGATTTGCAGTAGAATGATACTTTAAAATTAGACTTCCTCCTGAGCTCCTTGGAAGCCAGGTAACAAAGGGTAAGATGATGTATTACACGAATTCTCCTTGCCTGGTGAGGGGTTTAGGGAGAATAGAAACCGATGGCTTGTCTGGCCTCAAGTTTGTTTTCTTTAAGTGTAAAAGGCTTAAATTCGGGTGAGTCCACTTCAGAATCAAGCCTCACTTTAAGGTTGCAAGATGTCTCTCAGGGTCAAGAAGCAGCAAGAACTAACTAGTGGCCGCCTTAGACCAGCAGGCAGCCTCCTGTTGGCCACACTTGCTGCCATTTTCTATTGTCCATTCCCTTTAGCACCTGCTTGGCCCCTCCCAGTCGGGCCAGTCGGCGCCTTAGAATGAATGCATGTCAAGCTGAGGATATTAGCTACACACATAGTCTTTGGTCTGTTCTATGCATTGTAGCCAGGGTCGCCCCGTTAACCTCAGACATCAGATTAGGTCACCCCTTGTGCCCACAGCCCTTCAGTGGCCCCCACTGCCCTCAGAGGAAACACCGATGGCTTTAAAAGCACCTTGTCTTGAACTTTGCTCCTTTTTTGTCCCTCCAGCCTAATGGGCATTTGCTGGAGTGTCGAATTCTCCAGGCACTTGCTCTGCCTTCTGCCTGGGTCACCTAAGCTACCAGCTGTTACCTGGGCCCTTTCCTGACCACCTCATAGAATATAACACTTCCTGCTCCTTGCTCCCTGCCGCCGAGACCTGCTTCAGTTTTCTCCGTAGTCCTAATTCTTATGTGACCGGTTTCTATCATCAGATATTTATTTTCTGTTTTCATACTCAGCAATGTAAATTCTATAGGGGGTGGGGGTGGGGGGTTTCTTGTTTGTTCAGTGCTGTATGCCCAGCGCTAGAGCAGTGCCTGGCACACGGGGTTCACGGAGCGGGTGGTGTGAATGGATAAAAGTCCAAGACAGCTCACCATTTCTATGAGAGACATACATACATAATCTTCTTGAATAAAGATAGCTTTATGTAAATATAAAGCTTTGAGATGCAAAGATGCATTGTTTCATCTTTGTCTGCAAAGATACAATGCTATAAAGATAACTATATTTATATGCATAGTGTTTCCAGATTAAAGGCCAAACAATGGCCAACAGTCACAGAAGGCCAGAACAATGGGAAAGCTGTTTACAGCCTCCTTGCCAGGCACACTGTTTGCCTCTGTGAACCCTGCTTCTTTATAAAGGCTGTTAACCCTTCCGTGATGGCTCGACTCTTTCTAGAAATAGCCAGAGTTGGCCACATTTTCTAGATTGGACCCCTTGGAATCTGAACTCGGGGTGCTCCGGTTTCCTAGTGGCCCTTGCAAATGGAGGGTTGACCGGGACTTGGCTCCATGCAGCCTGGCCCCACGGCATGATTCAAGCCGGGGCTGGCTGGGTAAGGATGGTCCAGACAGCACACGCCCAACTTAGTCCATCGGGAGTCCCCCACAGTCTGACTGTGTGTCAGCAGTCAGGACCCGAGTCTCGTGCCACGCATGGTCACTTCAGCTCATACTACCGGCAGCTCCTAGGCCCAGAGGGATCTTGTCTAGAGTTTCACAGACCCAGAAATGTGTTCTTCCCCAAAGCGAGGCTGGGATGGTCTGCGGCTCTTTGGAAGAGCCAACGCTGTCAGGATTTGAGCCCACTTTCTTCATCTGGAGAAACCCCTTCATTACGTGCATCCCAACGTGGGCATATTTCAAATTTTGCTCTGTAGAAGAAATGGGGCTCATCTGAGCCCGAAGTGCTGGCCTGGCCCAGGCACCAAGCCCAGGTGAGGGATCCGTGAGGGCCCACCAGGCCAGTCTCCCTGCTCCCCTGCAAGCTCACCTCTTTTCCTCGGGGCACCTGTCCCTTCCCACCTGCTTCCAGAGACCTCCCAGGAGGCCACCTCCCACTTATGCCCTCACCGGCGAGGACCAGAAAGAACCAGGGTCGAGCCCACCTTCCATTGCCAAGCAGTTGGAGGAGTCCCTGGGGGCAGAGGGGGGGCTCATTGGACTCCCAACCCTCACAGGAACCTTCTTCAGTAGTCGTAGGAGGGGGGATGTTTCTTTTCCTACCTTATGAAACCACTTCCGGAGGCGAGAGCTTCGGAAGAAAAGGAAAAGCAGATGTCAGCCGGTGACAGAGAATAATCACTTCGCTCACTGCTTGTATTTTCCTACCAATTTTGTATTTTTCAAAAAGGACAATAAAACAATTGTACTCTCAGCTAATTAATGACAAGCTGGTAAAAGCATCTTCTCATTGTTCCATTTATTTCTCCATTTCTCCCAGTTAACAGTCCTGTCTCTGAAATGAATCAATGTCGTTTACACAATGCTGTCACCCCATTGTTCCTTTATCATCCTCCATTTTCATAAATCGGGGTGTTAATCCCTTAATGGCTTTTCTCAGTGCTTAAAAAAAAAAGGAAGAAAGAAGGAAAGAAAAAAAACCCAGGCCCTGCTCCTCTTAATCCTCCAGTAGACAATGCGTGTTTACACAGGCAGCCCTGCACTGTGTTTACTGAAAAAGCAGGTCCAGTTAGGGATTTAGTCCCTTCTGTTTGTTGGCTAAACAGGAGGCCCCTTAGACCTGGGGATCTGCCCCTTCCCCAGGTAGGGTCCGCCCAGCCCCTGTCCAGCCTCCAGGCTGGACTCTGGTGACCTCTGACCTTTGCCCTGGTGGCCCGGAAGGCCTTCCAGGTGGGAACCGGGATGGGAGAAGATGAAGAAGGGAGTGTGGTCCTTCCCGGCTTCTCTGTCCACACTCCCAGTACCTTCTCACTCACCCTCCACGAGGGCAGCGGTTCTCACTGGGGTCCCTGGACCGGAGGCACCAACACCATCTGGGAATTGTTAGAAATTAAATAATCAGACCCACCCCAACCTGCTGAACCTGAAGTGCCTGGTGTGGGCCCAATGATTGTTTTTTTTTCCACAAGCTGTTCAAGGAATTCCTGATGTTCCCCCTGGAATTTGAAAAGTACTCTACTAGGGGACTTTGTCCTAAGGTTAAAGAGTAAATAAATGGGAATAAAACTCATTTCACTTAACAAATATTGGCTGACTTCCGGTTCCTGTTTGGTAAGCCTCAGGGGCAGGAGCTCTGATTAAGTCAGGGCTGGTGCAAGCCCCCAAGGAGTTCCCAGCTTACCAAGTGAGAACCCCCCTGGGTTGGAATCCTGCCCAGGCCTCCTTTTCAGCTCTCAGACCCCTGCGCCATGACTGGCGTGAAGTGATAGATCTCCTCCTCCTCCCCCTCAGCATCATCTTTATCAATAGTATTGGGAGTGAGCTAAGAACCTTACCACAGCCGCTTGCCCAGAAATCTGTATTTCACCAGAATCTCCTGTTCTGTCACTCAGTGAACATGTCCTGTCTGCTCTGGGCAAGGCCATGTGCAAGCTGCTGGGGGCTCAGGGCTCCATCAAAGGATCCCTGCCCCCAAGGAGCTCCCTGTCCAGTGAGTGTACAAAAACCTGCACAAACAACTTGCAAAGCCCCTGGCAAGTGCCGTGATAGCCTTTCTGAAATGCCACAAAGGCTGCATGATTAGCCCAGTATAGATGGTGGTGGAGGAGAAGGTGGTGGTGGTGGTCGTGGTGGTGATGGTGGTGATAGAGGTGGTGCTGGTGGAGGTAATGGTAGTGGAGGTGATAATGGTGATGGAGGTGATGGTGGAGGCAATGGTGGTGGTAGTGGACATGATGGTGGTGGTGGTGGAGGTGATAGTGAAGGTGATAGAGGTAGTAGTGGAGGTGATGGTGGTGATGGAGAAGGTGGTAGTGGTAGTGGACATGGTGGTGGTGGTGGTGGTAGAAGTAATGATGGTGATGGCAGTGTGTTGGAGTGATGGAAGTGTTGGTGTTGGTGATGGAGGTGGTGGTGGAGGTGATGGAGGAGGTTATGGAAGTGGTAGTGATAGAGGTAATGGTGGCAGAGGTGATAGTGGTGATGGTGGTGTTGGTGGAGGTGATGTCGGTGATAGAGGAGGTGGTGGTGGTAGAGGAGGTGGAAGTGCTGGTGGATGTAATGATGGTGATGGCAGTGTGGTGATGGAGGTGGTGGTGGAGGTGATGGAGGTGGAGTGGAGGTGATGATGAAGGTGACGGAGGTGGTGGTGGTTGTGGTGGAGATGATGCAGGTGGTGCTGGTGGAGGTAATGATGATGATGGCGATGGTGATGATAATGGTGGTTTAGGTGGTGGTGGTTGGGGAACAAGTAGCCTTCACAGAGAAGACCTTCAATTTGAGCTTCTCAGTCTGAAGTGAAGTTCTTCAGTTGGACTTGGGAGAAAGAACGTTCAGGGCCGAATGAGGAACCTACCCCAAATACAAAGGTTTAAACAGTATTAACTGCTGCTGAAGGAGGTGAGGAGTGGCCATGATGGAACTGTGAGTTACTGAGGATTCCAGAACTCTCTTTAACTGCCCAGGTGTAGGTATGAGATCTGAGGACTTAGAACAGTTGGAAAAAGCCTGTAGATTTTAGGTGTGTGAGCTAGAGTCTGACTTACACTAGATTAAACCATACAAGCAAAATATTGGGTTCTACATCTGTAAAGTTCAAAAGAGTTCAAAAGGCTTCAGGCATAGTTGGATCTAGAGTCTCAGGCATCTTATCAGAGTACTATATGTTGGTCATCCTGCTTTCTTTTTTGTGGGCTTCATTTTCAGACAGATTTGCCTTGGTTGATGCTAGAGATGATCACTGGCAACCTCAAGCTTGTTGAATCCTAGTGCCTAGAAATTTTGGAGAGAAGTGGGCATTTCCTCCTCAGTGATCTCAAAAAACATTTCTAGGAAGACTCTCATGGGCCTGACTTGCATAACATGACTCTCAGAATCAATCACTTTAACTCAAGTGGTCAGACCAGGGTAACGTGGTCACTGTGAGGGTAGGGTAAGGTGGTGAACCCCATTTGAATGGCTTGGCTAATGATGCAAGATAGAAGGTAGTTTCTAAAGAAACACTGCAGTGTTTTCCCAGAAAAAAGCACCAAAGTTTGGACCAGCAAGAAAGAAAAACATGACTTGATCAAGGAGCTTGAGACAGTTGAGTAAAAGTAATTGAACTGTTATAAAATTATGTATGTTCACATATGCACAGGAAAGAAGATTCAAATGGTCATCACCAAAAGTTTAAAATTGGCTATTGGTGATGGGATGATGGGTAATTTTCGTTTTCTGCTTCTTTATCATGGTGGCATAGAACATAGATGGAGACACACTGACTTGCATTTGAATCCTGGTTTTCTTGCTTTGAAGGCGAGGCCTCAGAAGAGCTTCTTTACCCCTCTCCACTTCAGAGTTGAACATCTGCAAAATATGTCTCCTTATGCCATCCTAACACTCACTGGAATAGGGGATATTATTATTATTATTATTATTATTATTATTATTACCTCTTTGGGCTGGCTTAGAATGAACAAGTATTAATTCTTTTCTTTTTTATGTTTTAAAAGTGTTTATGCATGTATGAGACACAGAGAGAGAGAGAGTGGGTACACATGAGTGGGGGAGGGCCAGAGAGAGAGACAAAGGATCTGAAGCTGGCTCTGTGCTGACAGCAGAGAGCCCCATGCAGGGCTCGAACTCATGAACTATAAGATCATGACCTCAACCGAAATCAGACACTTAAATGAAATGAGACACCCAGGCACCCCCAGAATAGGTAATATGTCTATGAGAACCAAAATCATCTACCTCACATGGCTTTGTATCTATAGTAACATAACATGGTTTTACTCGTCTATTGTCTGCATTAGCATAACATTACTGTTCTATGACTACTTTTGCCCAGTCAATTAACTTTATTGTTCATTACAAGAATATCCCATAAACTCTTCAATAGAAAACATCCAACAACATTTTATACCCTAAGACTCTTGGAAACCCTCCCCTCAAATCACCCTGCTGTTTCCATCAGTCCTAAATTATTACAACATGGCGGTTTCCGATTTCTAACCAACTCCCCCTCCCGCCACTTGGCAAACTCCTGAATCTCGGTAAAAACCTCATCTTGTTTGTCCCTCTTTCAGATGCTATTAAAGTCTGTCAAGGTGGTGTTCTCCACTGCGGTGACCAAGAGACGCCGCTTTGCCTCATCAACAGGTTGTTAGTGATGTTTGGAAGGCAGCTGTTGAACCATATAACTACAGTTTTGCATGACCTTATGTAGAGGGCCCATGGAGGAGTCTGTTGCTATAGGAAACTTCACCCTCATTCCTTTGGGAGTTGGAAACAGTGGGACTTACAAGGACACATGCTCTCTGTGAGTCTTCAGACAATGCTACAGTCTTTATTATAGCTTTAAGTCGTCTATTTCTTCCTGATCTTCTGTTTCATATCTGTTTTCCTACCCAAACTATAACCCCATGAGGACACATCCTGAATCTTATTCATCATTTGTCTCCAGCATCTATGAAAGTGTGTGGCGCACAGGAAGTCTAGTCATTGTTGAATGGATGGATGGATGAATGAGTCTGTGTAGGGAAGGACCCATAGTCCTGGAAATGCTACTAATTTATTGTATGTCTTTGGCAAATTCCATTCTCTTTCTGGGCCTCAGCCTCCCCACATACACAATTCTGGGGTGAGATGACTCCTAGAATCTACATCTATGCTTCTACGTAGTTATGATTCCAAAAAAACAGGGGTGACATCGAGGGCTTTGAAGGATGCTGGGTAAGGTAGTTGTTGACAACTGCCTTTCTGGAGGCCTGAGGTCAGTAGCCTGGGATTCATGATAATTAATTCCAAATTCTCAGTCCCCTTCCCAAGCGCTGAGACTAGGCAGGATGGCTGGAGGCTAGGATGTTTCCTATTTATTAGCTACTGCATTTGTGTAAAGTATCATTCTGTCCTAGAGTGTGTGTGAGTGGGTAGAAACTCTGCACGTGGTCCTTAGTGAGATGGGGGAGGGGAAATCCTTAGCCCCCATCTCTGCTTTATTCTGGTCATGTCGGTTGTCCCCAGTCTCCAGCACAGCCTGCTTCTGGAAGGAATGCTATCTGCCACTAGCACTTCCCTGGGGGGTTACATTTTTCATCTCCCTGTCAGAGACATTTATGATTATTTTCTCCCATGTTGAAACACAAAGCTGGACCACACTCTAATTTTACAGGTGGTTCCTGAATGTACCTGCTGTGTGACTTGGGGTGGGCTAGGGAACCTCTCCATGGCTTGTTGCCCCATCTGCAAAATGGACAGGATGCTAGTAGCTGCCCCAGTGGGATGCTGAGAGGTTAAACGGATGAATACGGAGAAACACCAGGCCAGAGCTCCCTAGCCGTTCACTGTTATTATCCCATAATGTGCCTGGTACATGCCTGACTCTAAGCAGAGGCCTTGCAATCAAATACTATTCAGAAAAAAAAAAAGGAGTGGCTATAGATACAGGCAACTACTTGGATGGATCTCAAAGGAATAATGCTGTGTGAAAGAAGCCAGTTTCCAAAGGTTACACACTGTATCATTCCATTTATACGACATTCCTGAAAGACAGAACCTTAATGATGGAGAACAGATTGGTGGTTGATGGGGGTTAGGGGTGAGGAGTTGGGAGAGGGTTTGATTTTTTTAAAAACCAAGGGAGATTTGAGGGTGATGAGCTGCTCTGTATCCTGATTATAGTGGTGGCTACAGGGCTTTTATTTGTATACGTGTTCATAAATTCATAAAACTAGGAACTACAATACAATGGATTTGTGTGTGTGATAATTTCAGAAAATGTGGAGGCTCCGTAAATATTGTTGTCATTCGGCTACCTTCTTTTCCCTGGCAAGATAAACAAGAAGATGACAAGTCTTTAGATGTCCTGGAAAGCAGAACGCATTGTACACAGTGCCCCATGGCAGAGAAGGAAGCCAGGATGTTTGAAACCTGCTCCTCTCTGCACCTGGCCTCTTCGAGGGCTCAAGATCGGAACCTGGGTGGAGGGGAGCTCTTCGGAACTCCAGTAAGCTATTTAAAGAGATTTAAATGTGCTGTTTCCCGGTTATTCTGAGGTGCAGCTATAATTACTGTTCTTTCCAAATAAATCCTTCAGATTAAACAGATATCGAGCAAGTCCAACAATTACTCATGGCACATGAGTCTTGTCAAAGTTCAGGGTGAGTCAGTCTAGATTAACAGGAGGAAGTTGGCAAACGTTGTTTTAGGCTTAATGCTATCATTTGGGACTGCTGTTGAATGTTTACATTTTGGGGAGAGAAAACTCAGGCCAGATAAGGCAGCCTGGGCCAACCCTTGGGAGTCAGGGATCTTGGCTTGGCAGCAAAGTTGTAGCATTTAGCGGGGAGTTCCTTCTCGTCTCTGGGTCTCATGTTTGCCACCTGCTCTTTGGCAGTGGTGTGAGTTGAACTCAATCATCTTCAAGGCTCTTCCCTCCGTGACTTACGGATGAGACCATCTCCCTTCTTTCTGCTCTTCAAGGACGTAGATGCTCACTCTTTATCCATGAGCCCTTGCTGGGATGTGGCTCCCATGTTGAAGATACTTAGGATCCCTAAGTCTGTCTTGAGTTGGATGAACATCCTTTACCCGAAGGTGTTCTCTGAGCAGCCCGTGTACAAAAATGCCAACAGGCTCCGCCAAGCATCCGAGAACCATGCCCAGAGGTGCCGTTAGGATGTAGGAATTATGAGGTGAGCAGGAAGAAGCCAAAAAACCAGGAAGCCACTTGAGCAGAGAGTATAAACATAAATATCCCCGAGCAGGCCCCAGCACTGGGTTTTTTATGTTGATGTGCTAACATGTTATCCACTAAGGGTTTATTTACACCATTTTGGTATTCCCTGCAATTCATTTATCTGCATAAGGAAGAGGCGCTAACAGGACAGTTCCTCATGAACAAGCATCCCTGTGTGATCCCCACTGCTGTTTATAATCCTTCATGCCCAGATCTATAATTCATGAGCTGATGGTCTGGTGGCAGTTTCCATAAAGGCCATGGCGGGCACCCAGTCGTTAACGCTGGCACTGTCATGCATGGAATCGAAATAAGCCTGCTCTCCTTCTATTCATCATGACGCCACTGATGTGTGGGCAACGATATTATCCAAATATTATTAAAACTTTGAACCCTGTCCCCATAAATTATGGCCGAATGGCTCCGTGGCCATTAGGGGAGGGGGATGTATGGGTTTCAGTTGCCGCCGAGTAATTATGTGCTTAAAAGGAAGCGTGGCTGAGCATTCCCCTAGTAAAACAGAGAGAAGCCGGGATCATTTGTTACCGCTGTGGCGTTCAGAGCTGGACGGCTCAGGCAGGTCAAGTCAACCTTACAGCAGGACAATTATCTGCCTAGAGAGACCAAACATCTGTTATTAAGTATGTACAGGCATCAAGGCAACATGCTAGAAATCTTGTCCACTTCAAACACTTGGCGTATTCCACACAACACCCCCCTCGTGTTTTGTAACTGCAACAGTCAGCTTTGAAATATGCCCTATCTTCCCTCCCCCGGCCCCTTGCTTTAATGTACCCTGCAGCTGCTAAAGATGGTGTTGTAACATTAGAAGGACCTTGCTATCTTTCTCTAGCTCTTTAAGTAATAATAATAATTTTTGTTGGGGTTTTTTTCCCCCTCCCCAATTTTTTTTGCATTTATTCGTTATTCAAGGAGTATTGCTGGGGCAGCCGTATCATATAATTTGAAAGCGCAAGGTCAGCCCGTGTTTACGTTAGAAGGCCGATCTCTCTTTGATTCTTACATCTGCAGCTTGTAGGCTCCTACGGTGCATGGGAGCAAGATGGCTGTGTGTCGGGATTCCGAAATGGGAAATCAGTTTTTCAGGCTGTCGTGGTTCCCTGGACCACCTGTGTGTTCTGGAATCCTGAGGAGGGAGGGAGTGGGGAGCATGCCAGAAATTAAGGCTATCGAACCAGAAAGTGGGCAAAGCTGGGGGTGGGCAAGATGGCAGGATGAGGGCAATCGATGGGGGTGGCCCTGGGAGAGAACACTGCAATCACCCTGCTGAGCATGTCTGGATAAGCATAACTAGAGTGCAGTTTTCCTCCCATAAAGAGGCATCATATCAAGTAAGGAGAGTAGGGCTATGTTTGTGGAGGAGGAAGGGCAAAATGCTCCTTTGCTGAGTGACGTGGTAATAACAGACCAGATTCCTTTCTTCTCAAGAAGAATGGAATCTCCAGATCTTCTGGGGCACTTGCAATCTGGGCATCTTAAAGATATATGATGTCTGGATTTGCTTCAAAGTAATCCAGGGTGGAGCGGGGATGGTGGGGCTGCACGGGAAACAAGAGTAACCCTGAGTTAACAATGGGTGAAGCCCAGGAACGGGCATGGGTTGGGGCGGAGCTTAGACTAGTCTCCACACTTGTGATTGTATCTGAAATCTTTCCATCATTAAAACGAAATTCTTACGGGACAGCACAACTTTCCTATGGGAGTGACCTTCAAGGCCAGCAGAGGACCCATCTCCCCAGCAGAGTTCCCTGGGGGAAAAACCCAGAGAAGCAAGGCCACAATGGACTGGTTTGCAAAGATGGTGGGACTCCTTGCTCCAGCCCATCCCGGAAACACTTCTCCCAGAAAGACCTGTTGAAAACACTGTTTCATCCCACATGGGCTTCTTGGCTTGACAGCACTAGCCCAGATTGCTTCTCGTGGTATTCAAGATCTGCCACAAGGGCCTCATTCTACTGTCTCGTTCCTTCGCCTTCTTCCCCCACTAGACCTGGCGGGAGAGTCAGGTGGCAGTGGTGATGAAGTGGATGCAGGAGTGGCGGCCCCAAGACCAGTTCCAGAACTTCTCTTCCCCTACCCCACCCCTTGTCCTCGGGTATCAGTCCCAGTGTCATGGCCTTTGACATTTGACCTCTCTTTTTTTGGTAACTTGGGAAGAAGGCAGCTAGCTCTAGCATAGCTAGTTGATGTCACCACAGAGGAAAGGACTAAAGGCACACAAATGACCAGGATCTATGCCCTTTGAAAGCACAGGCAACTTTTTCCTTCTCATTCAGGACTACATTCACCTTCTAGTTCTAGTTCTACTAGAAACAGGCCACACTGGAGAATAAGGAGATCTAAGAACTAAATACACCCATTGAGTGAGGACAAATACTTGGGAGTCATGGTAGACATCTGATGTTTGCTAGAATCCATTCTCTCTTTTTGGGAAAAATCACCCCACTTTTCCTGTGGGGATCCAGCCCTCTTCCACTCTAGATTCATAAGATGGTAGTAGAATTGACTTCCAATCCCAAAACTCCATCACATTTCAGGGGCAGTCATGTGACCCAGGTATGGCTCGACAGCACTAGCCCAGATTGCTAGAACATTCCCTGGACCGAGAGATTGGTTCAGGGGGAGCCATGTGAACAACTCAAGCCAATGAGACTCAGTTCTGGAACTTTTGCTGAACATATTTGGTGCTAGTGGCCACCGTTTAGTTTTGCCATCCTGAACTGGAGAATCTACATGAGGATGAGATGCTACAGAAGACAACAGGGAGAAAGAGAGAGTGAGAAATCTTCCCTGGAATGGATCAGTGATGTGAACCAGTTCTTTCCTCTTCTGTATTTGTTAGTATAGAGCTGGGTTTCTGCTACTTGCAACCGGAGGAGTCCCACCTGGCATCATGGCCTCTCAGCTCATGGGTGACCAGAGGAAGGTGTCCAGCCCAGTTGATCAAGAAGGCAAAGGACTGTGGGCTCAGCCATGGGATCGATTGTGATGCTGAGCCAGTGACAGCAAACCTGTGTCCTATGTCCATGGGGACATCGATGACCAGGTCTCTTTCCTGGTGAGTCCAGATGTGACCCCGATTACTTTTCTACTTAGTATTGCGGGTAACCACTACTGATCAGCCACACTTGTCACAAGGGTGGACTATTTGTCATTTATTGTTGCTTGAAGCCCTGGAGAGGAGCTGGGTAAGAGGGCTTTTCCTGGGAGGACCTGGAGAGAAAGGCTGCCAGACTCCAGCCAGGAGCCCAGACTCAGAGAACGCTTAGTAATAAGGGGGCTTGATGGCGAGGGCCCTAAACAGAGCCCCTTGACTCAAAACAGAGGAGGAGGGCAGGGCTTGGGCTCTGGCAAGCCTCTCAGGGACTTTCCATCTGAACTGACTGCCACAGATGGACGAGACCTTCCTGGATTAGCAGTGTGGCTTCCCAAAGCCAAAATGCCTGGGGTCAAAGCCGGTTTTCCTACCTTTTCAGTTATGTGACCTCGGGCTGAGTTCCCAACCTGTGCTTAGGTTTCTTCACCTGTAAACTGGGGATAATAGTGACACCACCTCCGTGGGTTGTAGTGACTATTGGATGAGCTTATTTAGGTAAGACACTGAGCATGACACCTCATGCATAATAACTACCATATATTCGTTAAGCAAACAAATAAATAAAATCTTTATTTTCAGGGGTTCAGCTGAAGACTTGCTCAGAGGTAAGAAAGTCAGTCCTGAAGTAATGCTCCTATTTACTCCCCTTTATCTCTTCCTCTCTCATTTGTTCAGCAAACACTTATTTAGTGCTAGTCCTGGGCCAAATACGAGGACAACTTTACTGTCCCAGACTTCTTCAGATTTTAGCTCATGGATGAGGCAGCCTCACTAGGGCTTCTAGAAGTCCACCCCCAAAACCTCCAGATCACATCCAGACAGCATCAGGACGGTGTTCTGAATCTTTCTCTCCATGTGATTCATACCCCTGCACTTGACCTTGCCAAACCCATATTCCCAGAGATGATGAGGTCCCTGCTTCTTAGATCTAAGAAATTGGAGCTCCACGAGGTGAAAAAAAAAAACGTTCCTGAGGTCCATCAAGCAGGATGTGGTAAAGCTAGCTTTGTGACCTGGGTCTGACTTATTTTTTTCATTTTCACATGGGCCACCCTGTTACCAGCTACCTTGCTTGATGTCATGCTGAGTGGCTGGTGTTTCTTTCTCTCTCACTGCACTGGGCAGTTCTGGAAATCTAGAGCCACGTGTCATTGGTCTTTGCCTCAGTGGGCCTAGAGGACATGTTTTGTACACTGTACATTTGTACATGTTGCATTGTCAGGGACCTTATGCAAATTGCCCAAGATTGTGAATCAAGTTAGCAGCTAAAGTGTTAGAAATATATCCTTTCTTCGAAAAGCCCCCCCGGGAGCCTACATCATGCACTCCTTGCTGGGCTGAGAAGGCCTGCCCCTTTCCCACTGAGATCTTTGTCCCTTTCACTGTCCTAAAAGGTTCTTGCCTAGGATTGGGCTTTCGGGGATAATGGGATGGAGAACTCAGTGAAGGACAGCCTCAGAACATTCCCTCAGGGCCAGACTCCTCCCTGAGTGGTTCCAGCAGCCACACCAGCCTGGCCCCAGTCACCCACGTCTCCATGAAGGGCTGTTGATTGTCATCTCCTCTTTGCTGAGATCGGGCCTCTTCCCTTATGATTTCCTGTTCCCTGGCCTCTTTCTAATTTATTGCTTCTGTTTATGATTTGAGGTTAAATGCTTTCAGCTCCATTTTCTTGAAAACATAGATTTCATTCCTCCTGCCAAGTTATCGACTGCTGGTCCCTGCACACCAGGCTCCAGGAAGGGAGGGGGTGGGGGAGTCAGCTTAATGAGACCTGCTGCTCGCTCCTGCATGAGCTGGGCAGGCGGGTCTCAGCTCAGTCATTTCCAAACTGTTTCCAAAGAACCTATACACATCCAGCTCCCGGGAGCTGCAGTGTAGACTATGCAAACCACGCAGTCTTAGCATTTTAGACCCACTCTTAAGGCAGGAGGCACTGATAGTGCCTCACATCTGGGCCTAGGAACACATCTGGGCCTGAGAGAATGGGGGAAGGCCCGAGACAGAGATGGCTTTCGATTAGCACCTGGAAAAAGCCCTGGCTTCTCAGCCACCACCCCTCCCCCCAACCTGGAACAGCTATTTCGCAAAGAACAGAGTCTGCTGGGCAAATGGGTCCATTTCTGGATCCCAGTTTGAAGGTTTACCTCTAGCCTCTGACCAGCTGAAGCCACTCACCTGTTTTAATGGTACCCGGAAGTATCTGGCCCTCCAGAACCGCACCATCCCTGGCCAGAAGTCTCTGTGGGGAGCCTACCTCTCTTTTGAATTCATCTTACAGATTGATGGGTTTCTCTCTAAAGTTCTAGTCTGGTTCCCTGGATTCCTCTCTGTCCACCTGCTTTCCTTGCCTGGACTCTATCTGGTTATTCATTCATTCATTCATTCATTCATTCATTCATTCTTTCATTGAATAAGCTGATATTGACATCTACTCTGGGGCCCGACACTGGATTAAGCCATGGCATAGAGAAAGAGGAATTAGATACTGCCATTTGGGTGGGGAGGCAATTGTGACAAATGTGACCGTTTGGTGTACACAGAATTCTATAATTTTGTCATGTCTAGAATGCTATGTACATGGAATAATATAGTATGTAACCTTATGAGATTGCTTTTTACACAGAGCATAATCCCTCGTTCTAAGGTCATAAAGTGTGGCACAAGGACCTGGTTTGGGATAAGTAGGTCTTATCTTACAAAGCATGATCTTGGACCCTACTTGTCAGTAATACCCTAGTTTCATCGTTCTGGGACCCACTGTTTCTTCTCACTGCTCTGGTGCCCTGTCGGTCTCTGTGTTAAGCAATGGTGAACCCGAGAGGCACAGTCCCCACCCCCATGGAGCTCACATCAAATCACAGTAATAGCTGCTGTACAGTGCTTGCTATGCACCGGACTGTCTAGGGACCCTCACTTGGGCAGGATCCCCCTGGCAGATGACTGGGTGCCATTTTCTCTAAACAGATCACTGATGAAGTGATCCTGGGGGTAGAGAGGAGACAATGCTTTCTGAAGTACCCAAAGGTTACCACAGGTTAGTGGGCTCTGTCCACAGTGCATGTAGAGGCTTTGACCCAAGATACAAGAGCCCTAGGAAAATTATATCTTGGCCATTGTCCACAGGAATTTGGCAAAAGCTTTTTAAAATGACGCCAGTCATGCAAACAATTCCCTAATGCTACTTCCTAATGCCATATTGTTAGCTGAAATCACTGGGTCAGTCAAGGGGTGTTTTGGGCCCATTCTTCCCCTGGGGTTATGGAGGAGATCACCTTTGGGCAGCCTCTTTTGAGAGATCAAAGACCTGAGGCTCAGTGAGGGGTGAGGGGCAGGCTGCTCTGGTCTGTCCAGTTGTGATCAGCTACACTCCCTCAACTCCATTCTGTCTTCGCTCCTCCATATCCACTCCAGCCCTAACCCCAAGTTCTATAAATCTCACGTTATTCAGTTTCATGGGGTGATATTGGGCCAGACCTCTTCTAGACATTTGGAATTCCAAAATGTTTTGTGCATCCCTGTTGATCCTGTCTTGAGTGATTATTCCAAAAGATCAAATAAAAAGTTTTCCAGAAGAGTCTACCAGTGATTAATGGCTTCTATTCACGAGCTAATCAGTTAGTGTAGGTGAGCCCAATTTGGAAGATAAAGTATGTAGATTATTCTCCAGGGCTCATCTCCTACACTTAAAGTGATGCTTTAAATTTGCCCCAATTTTGGCTTTAAAGAGAAAATATAGCATCACTAGTGAGTGTGAAAGCCTCTCATATGTCAAGATTTAGTGAGTGTGGGGGAGGGAAAAGAGTGAGAGGGAATGTCAACCCAAGAAATGATCTCAATGGACCAAAGAATCATCAGACGACCATAAACTTGTTGCATTTCTCTGCAAGTTGTGTTTTCCCCTGTTATGGACTAAACTGTGTCTTCCCAAAATTCATAAGTTGAAGACCTAACCCACAGTGCCTCAGAATGTGACACTGTATTTAGAGACAGGGACTTTAAAGAAATGATCAGGTTTGGGGCGCCTGCATGGCTCAGTCAGTTGAGCATCCCACTTCAGCTCAGGTCATGATCTCGAGGTCCATGGGTTCGAGCCCCGTGTCAGGTTCTGTGCTGACAATTCAGAGCTTGGAGCCTGCTTTGGATTCTATGTCTCCCCCTCTCTCTTCCCCTCCCCCACTCTCACACAGCTTCTCTCTCTCAAAAATAAATGAACACTAAAGAGAATCAAGTTAAAATTAGGTCATTAGAGTGACATGATCCAATCTGACTGGTGTCCTTATAAGAAAAGGAAATTAGGACACACACGGAAGGAAGGCCATGTGAAGACACAGGGAGAAGATACTGTCTGCAAGACTTGTGAGAGGCCTCACCAGAACCCAACCTGCTGACACCTTGACCTTGGACTTCTCAACCTCCAGAACTGCGAGAAATAAATCTCTGTTGGTTAAGCCTCCAGGTGTGTGGTGTTTGCTGTGGCAGCCCAAACCGACTAACACATTTTCCTTGGACTGGAAAGGTGTGATTGGCCCAAGTAGCCAGTGTTTAGGACAGTCGAAGCTGACTTTGAATGTGAACCCGGCTTTGGACGGAATGATTTCAGGAGAGTGAGGAAGGGGATCTGGGCCAGCATAGGGTGGGCCTGAGGTCAGTCCTTAGCTTGTGAAGTTCTGGAGGGTAATTCCTCCAGATGTGACTCAATTGCTCACTTGTGTCCCTGAGGGAGGAGAAGAGGTCATGTTTCCGTGAAGCAGTCTGTCCTAGGCCAGGAAGGCTACTGTCTTTCTCTTTTCACCATCTCTTTCTTCTTCTCTTATGAGCTGGATGCTTCCAATTTCACCACTAGGACTGTTTAAAAAATTCAACTTAACAGAGGTGCCTGGGTGGCTCAGTTGGTTAAGCCACCAACTCTTGATTTCAGCTCTCCTGATCTCATGGTTTGTGGGTTTGAGCCCTGCATGGGGCTCTGCGCAGACAGCATGGAGCCTGCTTAGAATTTTCTTCCTTCCTCTCTCTCTGTCCCTCCCCTTCTCTCACTCTCTCTCTCTCAAAATAAATGAATAAATACTTTTTAAAAGTTTAACTTAATAAATGTAAAGCCCTAATTGGCTTTATTGGACAATTTGTGTATTGGACAGCATCTCATCTAGCAAGAGGAAAGAGCTCCACAGAGCCATAGGAAAGGAACAGTATTTAAAGGTGGAAAAGGGGCACCAAAAGGAAATTAGTAGCAAAGAAGCTTTCATTTCAGGCAAGGTTGTCCTTCTAAGAGGATCGGAAGGGCCAACTGTGTGGGTCACCGCACTAGTGCTGACCTGGCAATTCTGTGCCCATGGGTTACATGCTGTATTTCTGAGGGGTTGAAATTCCAGTAGGTTAGATACTAAGTCTTGGTTAACCAATGTGGGGTTTGGCATAAGTGACTCCATTTTGGAACTCCTGTCTCTTTTTTTAACAATTCCCCTCTTTGGATCAGACCCTCTGCTTAACCTAGAGACCTGACCAAAATTTAAGACAGTAGTGCCAGTCTGAGCTACTGCTCTGTAGTTCTGACAGCTTTTGTTGATCCTTTATGTGGCATCCACAGGCCATGATGTTTTTTGCTTAACCTCTATGATATTTACAGGCCTAGACATCAGCTTCATACATTTGAAGTTGGCTGTTTTCTTTGTTCCCTTTTTAATGTCTTAATCTTAGGAAAGTCATTTGCTTGGCAGTGAGCAGCTGTGAATATGCATTTACAGCTTTTGAGAAAATACAACACACCAAGGAGATTATTCTGACCATGAAGCAGGATGAGCCCTGATGTTTGCAGTGAACTTTGGAGCCATGGTCTCCCAAGATGCAAGCCAATCAAAATCAAATAAGCCCAAGAAAGACCCTGTGAAGATGTTGCATTTTTAGACTGTGTGGCTTCCTCAGTGACCTTATGTAACTGAGTTTCAGCTTCCTTAGGAGTGTGAATCCAGGCGCAGCAGGTGGTGTTACCCATAGCACAGACACCTCCTTACTCAGCCCAAAGATAATCAAGGGCGATCCTGTTATCAAGACCTTTGGCGGCAGAGTCTAAGGTTGGCCTGGGCAGCCTCTGTCTCAGCAATGCATTCTGCAACATCTATAAGAGTTAAGGAGAGGTTTCTGATCATATTCTCAATTACATATATTCCCAATCAAGGAAGTACAGTCCTACCAAGGGGAGAAATCCTCAATCATGAATGCCGTCTAGTAATTTCTGTTGAATTTGATGATGTAAATCCAGGGGAATCAAACAATGAGGTTTCTTCATTGATTTGTGAAAAGTTGGGGAAGAGTTCAATAGCCTAAGAGAATCGCCTAGCCACGGGCCAGCTATCCAGACATTCACAGGCCCGGGGAGAGTAAGAACCATCCCAGCAAGGACAACTGCTGTCAGGATACCAACCACTTCCTGCTAAGAGGGTGTTTAATGGACTCATTTGCAGGAATTAGCCTGTTCAAGCCAGCAGTCAGTTAGGTTTTCTCCAACCTAAAGTAAAATGTTGTTTTAAGTTCCTTTGCAGTGACCTGGGACATACGGACGAGGGTGTTATCTTTCCAGGCCAGCACCAGGGAAAAGGAAAGGAAAAGAAGAAGAGACAGTTTTGTGTTCAGTGAAAGTATGGAGTTTTGATCCGCCATCTTGAGAGGAAGCTGACCACCTGGATGTTGGCCACTTCACTTCCTAGTCAATTTCATTTAGCGGTCTCAGTGTGGGCACAGGGCTAGAGGTCAGACGGAAGCTTCTTCAGCTGTGAGATGTAAACCCAGGGTTCAAGTACGTGAGGTCTGGCCGTCATCTGGGTAGTGAGGAAGACCCAGTATGGTCTCTGTCAAGGAGTTTCAAGTGCAGTCTCTGTTCTCATTGATTCCAAATCGGAGGGAGAGAGAAAATTGGAAACGTTCGTTTGGAAGAGTCATAGCCAGATACTTGAGGAAACCAGAAGAATTCAGGACTCAGTGCAAGTTTCAAATATATAACAAAATCTCAAGGACAATGAATAGGATTAGAATCTAATGTAGACAATGGTGCAAACATAATTTTTCTCTTACCATTATCCCTGTTTTTCGCCAGAAATAATCTCAGTAAAACAAATTTGTTTGCATTAGCGTTGGCTGATTGTTTACATAAGTGCCCAAGAACAGTGACTGACCATATAAGCTCTTTGTGAGACTGCCTTGCGGGAGAGCCTTGGATGCAAAGCGTCAGGCTGAATTTTTCAAGAGCCTTTATTGGCTCTGTAAAGTCAACCTTAGTTCCTTAAAATGGCCTGGTCCTATCGGAGTCTCTCAAATATAACCTTCCGGCCAAAGTCTTGATAACATGGCCAATACGTTCAACCGTGTCCTTTTATAAGGAGAACAGATTCTTACTAAACATGTGCAAATAACTAATGTATTGCCGTGAAAAAAATACTCAAAAGAGTTTCTAAAATATGGAGGGGCCGGTAGAGAGAAAAAGTAAGTGTATCATCTTTGCTTACAAAGGTGTTCTTTACCAAATTGTTATAAGTCATAGATAGCTTAAGAGAAAAAATATTCTTTAAATCTGGAAAAAGTACAACGTTAGAGAACTAGTATTGTTTCAAACAAAAAGACATAAAAAGTATATAATCCTCCTCCTCAGTTTTTTTTAGCCCATGTTATTAATTCTTGTTCTGCTTGAACCTAAGTTTTTCATTCGTTTTGGAAAGTCTTACCCAGTTCAGTTTTATGATCAGAAAACTTATACGTGTCCAAAGTCCTTTCCTTGAATGATCTGAAGACGAAGTACTTTTGCAGGAAGACTTTTGCAAAATATCAGAGTAAAATAGTAATAGTCTGCAAATGACAAAAGACTTTAATAAAGTCCATTGTTAGAGATGTGAATTGATAAGAAAATTTGGTTACTTCTATAACATACAGCATTCTTTTTTTACATTTTCTTTTTTTGCTGTTTTTATTTATTTTAGAGAGAGAGAGAGAGACAGACAGACAGACAGACAGCATAAACAGAGGAGGGTCAGAGAGAGAGGGAAACAAAGAATCTGAAGACAGGCTCCAGGCTCTGAGCTGTCAATAGAGAGACTGATGCGGGACTCGAACTCATGAACTGTGAGATCGTGACCTGAGTCGAAGTCGGTTGCTTAACCGACTGAGCCACCCAGGCCTCCCCTACCATTAAAAAAATTTTTTTTTAACATATGGCATTCTAAGGTATTAACTGGAATTATGGCTGACAACATTATACCAGGACATATTTGAATTTGGGAATTTCATATAATTTCTAGACTATGTATAATATATACAAATACAATAGAAAGAGAGCTCAGTATTTTTATTTTCAATACTTCCCATGTAATTTAACATATCAAACATGCCTCATGAGTTTAAAATCTCCCTTTTTGTATAAGGAGAGAAAACAAGTCTTTTGAGATGTTCCAATGACTCTCTGGAAAGTCTTGAAGTTAATCTGAGATCCAAAAGACTTCATTTAGCATTTGATTTTGAGAAATTTGGTAAAAATACCAAAAGGAAAACACTTGCCAAATAGGATCACAGTTCACTCTGAACCAGTACTTACTTATTCATTTAAATACAGTGATAAATATTTTTTGCAAGCAAATACAGAAAGTTAAATATTTGTAAGCAAAATTTAGCCTTTTAAATGCAGAAGACTCCATTTTGTTAAGTAATCAAAGACTTGATAACACAACACAGGAAATTATTTTGACAAAACACAAAATCTTTGCTTTCCAGGCAGATTACCTAAAAGGTAAAGAAAAAAAACTTTATCAAAATTTCCTATTTTTTGAAATTTATTTATTTATTTTGAGAGAGAGAGAGAGAATGCTCATGTGCAAGAAGGGACGGGGCAGAGAGAGACAGAGAGACAGAGAAAGAGAATCTCAAGCAGGCTCTATCCCACAAACTGTGAGATCATGACTTAAGCTGAAATCAAGAGTCAGATGCTCAACTGACTGAGCCACCCAGGTTCCTCTATCAAAATTTCTTATTAAGAGCAGACAATAATGTAAGAAAAGTTTGTCCTTTTAACAGAGAGGAAAGCAAATTCTAATTTTGTACCAACTTGCTTTTTATATTAAAAATCATTTAATTCATTAAATTCATTGTAACCTCAGCCTGTCCTGACCACATATAATTTCTCTCCCTTATTTCTAGTAGTTTTAATTACATATGTTCAAAATTTTAACCCATAGAAACCCTTAATTTCTAGTGAAAACTAAGAAGTGAGCAATTAGTAATTGTCTTTTACTTTACACATTGTTTAGCACAAGTGACTCCATTTTGAGTCTATAGTCTCCTTTTAAAAAACATTTTTTTGCACTTATTTAATTTTGAGAGACAGAGAGAGACAGAGTGTGAACAGGGGAGGGACAGAGAGAGAGAGGAAGACACAGAATCTGAAGCAGGCTCCAGGCTCCGAGCTAGCAGTCAGCAGAGAGCCTGATGCTGGGCTTGAACCCAGGAACCGTGAGTTCATGACTTGAGCCGAAGTCTGACGCTCAACCGACTGAGCCATGCAGGCACTGCTATAGTCTCCTTTTTAACAGAAACTGCCTAAGGCAGTGTGTGCCAAGCCTGTAAGGGCATGTGACCTATGGGTGCTTTATAAATATCCATACCTGGGTGCTCCCTCAGACCCCCCCAGACTCACTGAAACAAAGTAACGGGAGGTGTAAAAAGAGTTTCCAGATTAGACGGTAAAGTGCTCTGAATGCAGAGGGGGTGGAAAAGACTTCCCTCTTCTCTTCTAGGTTCTTAGGCAGGTCTCATAATAATAATCTAATAATTGAATTGATATGGGGTAGATTAACAAGAGAAAAACAAACAAAAGTTTAAGAGCATGTATGTGTGTCTTCTGTATACTTGGGACAGACCCAGGAAGACTGAGTCACTCCCCCACACAGCCCATGCCATCACCTTAAATATTATCTTTAGCTAATGATAAATGAGGATGTTGGAGATCAATGCAGTCAGGAGAGCTCGACAGGGAAAGTGCAGTCGACAGGGGAAAGTCTGATGCAGATTTAAGGTCTAGCCTTCTCCATTGATAAGAGTTTTTAGAGATGGAATCATCTCCCTGTTCCTGGTGTAGCGATGGAGATGCCCTTAAAATGGGTATTTCTCTTATCAATGTGAATGCCTCTTTAAAAAGGGTAACTTCTCAGTTTCCAGAGCCTCACCTGTGTTTGCTGTTTTTTAAATAAAGTTTTTTTTAATGTTTATTTTTGTGTGAGAGAGAGGCAGAGCATGAGTGGGGAAGGGGCAGAGACAGAGAGGGAGACACAGAATCAGGAGCAGGTTCCAGACTCTGAGCTGTCAGTGCAGAGCCTGACTTGGGTTTTGCACTCACAAACCATGAGATCATGACCTGGGCTGAAGTCAGCTGCTTAACTCACTGAGCCATCCAGGTGTCACTGTCATTTTTTTTTTTAAAGCAACCAACTTAAAATAACCAATATGCCAAAGACGTGTGTTTTGGGGTGGTATGTTGTGATCCCCTTCATAGGTATTAGGCAGAGTGACTGGTGATGGTAAGGCTCATCATTCTCTGTTGCCTATTCCCCAAAGGCCAGCAGGTCGAAGTGGTTGGAGTATGAGGGGGTCCCCATGACCACAAGGACTGGGGTCTTTCTCTGAGAATGGGTTAGGTCTTTCTAGGCTTCTGCTTTCTTATAACAGCCATGCTCATCTCCAAAGATTCATAAGGTTGTGAAGAGCCTTTCGTGCTCTAGAGGAAGCTGTATAACCCCCCCAGGGTTCATATTTTAGGGGCTTGCCTGGTCAGCGGCAGGTGTCTCAGATGTGTCGTCCCTGCCCAAAGAGCTTTGGGACTGCAGCAGAACCCCTCACCTCTCACCTGTGAAAGGAGATGGCCTGTTTGTGGGAGTCCAGTTGGGGAGATCTCAGATTGGTTACTTATCTCTCCCGGCCTCTGTTTCCTCTGCTGTAACACAAGGACATTAATAGCACTTTTGTTGTAAAGATGTTACCAAGGATAAATGGAAAAATGCAGGTAAAATTTTTAGAATTCCTGTCTTAGAGGAAGCATTTGATATTGATGATACTGATGATGGTGATGGTGATGATGGTGATGACGGTGATGATGGTGATGAGGATGGTGATGATGATGATGGTGATGATGGTGATGATGATGATGGT